>NW_017307575.1:483606-486109 GCF_000935625.1 Nanorana parkeri
CATTAGACATGTGCGATTCGGTTCGTTCCGAAATTCGTTTTGGACGAATTTTCGGAAATTCGGAGATTCGGATGCATCCCATGCATAGTGGTTAAAGGACAGGCTTGCTATTGATAAGGTCCCAGGTTCAAGTCCAGGCATGGGCGAATAAAGTTTTTTTTTTTTTGCTTTTTAATTGGCATTCTCCTAACATTCCTACCAGACCTAAAGGGTCTGGTATGAATTGGGGGGGAACCTCACGCTTTTTTTTTTTTCATCTTCTGCAGACTGCCTGCAGGTTCCCCCCAAATAAAAAAAAAGCCTGAGGTTCCCCCCCAATTCATACCAGACCCTTTAGGTCTGGTAGGAATGTTAGGGGGCCCCCCCCCCTCCTTATAACACAAAAAAAAGTGCGTGGGGTTCCCCCCAAAATCCATACCAGACCCTTAAGGTCTGGTAGGAATTTTAAAGGGGAACCCCAGCCCCAAAAATGGGGGGAAAAAAACGTGGGGTCCCCCCTAACAGTCCTACCAGACCCTTGATCCGAGCACAGGCCCGGCAGGGCAGGAAAGGGGGGGGACGATCGAGCCCCCCCCCCTCCCTGCGCCTTACCAGGCCACGTGCCCTCGGCATTGGGAGGGTGTCCCCGTGCCGATGGGGACAAGGGCCTCTTCCCCACAACCCTGACCCGGTGGTTGTGGGGGTCTGCGGGCAAGGGGGCTTATTTGCATCGGGGTACCCCTTTAAATAAGGGGGCACCCAGATGCCGCCCCCCCATGTGAATGAGTAAGGGGTACTTGTACCCCTACCCATTCACTAAAGGGTTAAATCAAATAGTTAGTAAAAAGTCCAGAATTTTGACAAAATCCTTTAATTGAAAAAAAAACAAACAGTCAATTTTTGACTATTTCTTTAATAAAAAAAAAAAATGGCTCCATCGATGTAATCCAGAGTCAGGATCAGGATGCAGGACCCCCGCCGATCCGCCGAAAACCAGAAGAAAAAAAAATGACATTCAGTCTGTGTCAACAGATGGGCAGAGCGAGCCATGACGTCACGGCTTGCTCCGCCCATTTGACATTCTCAGCTGTCAAATGCTACATATTGCATTCATGTATATCAAATGCTTCTATGCTTAAAGTACAGAGGCTGTAGAGTAGCGGTTAGACTACAGGTTTGCCATTGCTAAGGTCTCAGGTTCAAATCCAAGGCAAGTCAAGTAATATTTAAAGTTTTTTTTTTCATAAACAAATTTCGTCCGAAACTAATTTAATTTCGGACCCGAAAAACGAAACTAAACTAAACAAATTTTGTTTGGGTTTGTTTCAAAACGAAACGAAACACATTTTTTTCTGGTGCACATGTCTAATTACCATGTCCTTTTCAGTCCTTTATTAGCTGCCATGGTAATTAAGGTGTTGTACAACGGTGTTTTTCTCATCTGGGTAAAGCAAAACAAACGACAAACGCGTCCTCCTGACAGGCCTGCACCCAATTTGATATCTTCTGCCCCATGTGCTCCAAGATGGAGACTCTCATAGTTTAGAGTTAGGACCGCACTATAAGAGGTGCCTTGGCGCGGCAGTGCGGCTTACACATCCTTTGCAGAAGACGTGTATCCAAACCTCTGTCATTGTCCTTAGTGGTGAGACAAGTTGTTTTACATGCTAGTTTGTGAGTGTGCCATGATGCCTTTCTACTGTTCTACTGTTCAAAGCCCATTTCGTGTGCACCTTACTGTATAACTGGTAACAAATTGTTGAGTGCTTTTGTCGTTTGTTTTGCTTTACCGATTTGGTGCAGCGACGCATGGGGTTTCTCAGCTGCCAATGGGATGTGTGGGATCCCTTGTGTGTTTCTGTACCTTTAAGGAGGTGGGGCGTCCTCCTGACAGGCCTGCACCCAATTTGATATCTTCTGCCCCATGTGCTCCAAGATGGAGACTCTCATAGTTTAGAGTTAGGACCGCACTATAAGAGGTGCCTTGGCACGGCAGTGCGGCTTACACATCCTTTGCAGAAGACGTGTATCCAAACCTCTGTCATTGTCCTTAGTGGTGAGACAAGTTGTTTTACATGCTAGTTTGTGAGTGTGCCACGATGCCTTTCTACTGTTCAACGTTTCTCATCTGGGTGGGACAAGGGCATTAACATTTTGAAAAGGAGCCCTGTGATTTCTAGCCTACTATCACGTAGGCCTCTGAAAAAAAAAAAGGGGAGGGGGTCACTCAATAGCAGCTAACCTGAGTGATTTACTTCTCTCTATGGACCACCCCTGGAGTTTAATGTAAGGAACCTCTGTCCTCCTCTGCAACTTTGTTAAGCCCCTTCATCTATGTTTTCCCTCTTTTTGCTCTGGACCTCTCGAATTGTGAAAAATGTGTTCTCTTCCTTCAAGCAGAGTATCCTGAGGCACTCAAAGTCCAATTTTAAAATAAGAAAATGTCTTTTACCAAGTTATGTAGGCAGAAAAGTATGGATATGGATTTAGAAAGACAAGGGGACAAAAAAGGAGTCTAACGCTA
>NW_017307576.1:0-2614 GCF_000935625.1 Nanorana parkeri
ACCTTAGAATATAGTTTAATATCCACGTTTAGCAACGAGATGGGTCTGTAACTAGGGCAACACGTGGGGTCCTTATCTGGTTTGGGCAAAACTGTAATATGGGCCTGGGTTGTCTCAGGACGCAGGCTTCCACCTGAGGTAAGAGAGTTTGCATAGCTGGTGAGGTGTGGCAATATTAGATCTTTAAAGGTGCGATAATATTGAAGGGTGAAACCATCCGGCCCTGGTGCTTTGCCCGCAGCCATCCCCTGAAGCCCGTTCCCGAACTCCTCCACCGTGAAATCTACCTCCATCGCTTCCAAGTCTTCCGCTGAAATTTTTGGGAGCCGTGCATTGTGTAGGTATTTTTCAATGAGAGCCTTCCTGAGCTGTTGAGAGTCCTCAGGAAGCGCAGGAGAGTCAGCTACATTATACAGGGTTCGATAGTAGTCACTGAACACCTTAGCTATATCTTGGGAGAGATGTACCAGTCTATCCCCCTGGGTCTTAATTTTAAGAATAAACGTTGCTGATTGTTTAAGGCGGAGGGTTCTGGCCAATAATTTTCCGGGTTTGTCCCCATCCGCGTAGGCCCGTTGCTTCACCCACATGAATTTTTGGGCTGTTTTCCGGTCCATCAGTTTTTTAAGTTCTGCCCTACAGCACTTGAGAGCCTGCAGTTGCGCCATCTGTAGAGAGCGTTTATGAAGGCATTCCAGTGCTCTGATTCGTGTCAACAAGGTCTGCAACTCCTGTTCCGATTCCCTCTTTTTCCTGGTACCCAATTCTATTAATTTTCCTCTGATCACTGCTTTGTGAGCTTCCAATATCACAGCTGGGGATGCATCATGCTCTGTGTTGCAACGAAAGTAACTCCGGATATCCTCCTCCAGCTGTGACTTGGCAATAGGACACTGCAGAAGGTAGTCATTCAGTTTCCAGTTAGACGATTTAGAAGGTAGGGATGGCCAGGAGAGGGAAGTCAGAACCGGTGAGTGATCTGACAGTGTTCTCGCTGCTATAGAGGCCGAGTTAACTAAATGCAAGTGGTGATGATCTATGAATATCATATCTATGCGGGAGTATATTCTGTGGGTCGCTGAGTAATGGGAAAAATCCTTGTCCGAGGGGTGCCTATACCGCCATGTGTCAACTAGTTGCGCCTTATGCAACCTGGACTTGAGAGAAGACAGTTTGCTGTAGGATATTGCCGTGTGCCCTGAGGAGATATCTAAGTGAGGGTCCAGTGCCAGATTAAAGTCCCCCCCTACCAGTAATATCCCAGAAGTGAAGTCTAAGAGGCTGGTAAGCGTCCTGGATAGAAAGCCAATCTGATTCTGATTGGGACAGTAGATGCATGCCAAAGTACAAGTTGTGTTACAGAGAGTTCCCTTCAAAAAAATGTACCGACCTTTATCATCCATTTTCATTTCCGATAGCACAAAAGGGGTGCCCCTCCGGACACCAATGGCAACTCCCCTGGCCCTATTAGAGTCCGAAAGACTGTAATACCAGGTGGGGTAACGATAGGAGTTCAGACGCGTATTAGTGAAATGGGACAGGTGCGTCTCTTGAAGGAACACTATGTCACTAGAGAGCCTGTGTAATTATTTTAAGATCTGATGACGTTTAACGGGGGTATTCAGGCCTCTTACGTTATATGAGGTTAGGTTCACGGTTGCCATGGTGAGTCAGAAGCACTCCTCAGGTGCAGTGCAATATGAGATATAACGGTCTTCCTACAGGGGGGAAGTGGACCAACAGTTGGGAGGGGTGTGGGAGGGAGTACAGAAGGGAAACATAAGCATACATGAAAATAAACAAAGCACATAAACAACACAGTGATCGTGGTGCTGGCCTCAGCGGCCCATACCAGCAACCACGCACGCCCGCACAGCAGGTACCAAAAACCTGTCATGCAGGACCCATTTATCATGGGAGGAGAACCCCAGAACGCAGGCAGTCCGAACGAGGGAACGTCCACTCTAACACACTGTAAGCAGGCCGATGTCCGCAGCCCTAAAACCAGGAACAATAGATGCACTAGGCATCAACCGTGTAAGTGCAACTGATGCCGTATAGGTCTAAGATCAGGAACGTAAACAGTAAAACTGTGAAGAAAAAAATCAAACTTTCAAAATACCAAGCAAGAACCGTTGCATGTGGTGCACACCCACCCTACTTCCAGGGAAGATGCTGTCGGTATAACTCACAACTGTGGAAGGAAAGCGGAGCATAGTACAACTATGGGTGAATAAAGGTACCGTCTGTCAGGCTAGTCTCACCCATGTCCTGCGGGTCCCTCCGGTCTACCAGATCTCCTCTTCTTCGGGGGAGTGCGCCAGCTGTTCGCAGTCTCGTTGGGGGGACTCGGTACCATGCTGACCCAGCCGGGTAAATCAGGTACCGTGATGTTGAGATCCGAACAGAAAGCCTCCAACTCCTCGGGGAAGCGCAATATCACCGATCTGCCCCCTTGCGAGCAATCAGGCTCGCCGGGAAGCCCCAGCGGTAAACGATCTCTGCATGTCGGAGTTGATCCAGTAGGGGGCGAAGAGCTCTTCTTCTCTCCAAGGTCTCACGTGCCAGGTCCAGGTAAATGTGGAGTTGCGCCCCATCGAAATCAATGGACGAC
>NW_017307576.1:4207-16694 GCF_000935625.1 Nanorana parkeri
TGAATAACGGCAAGTTGTCACGGGCTGTAGCGGGAGCTCTGTTCAAGTGCGACCGTTCAGCGCCATGAGTAAGCCACGCCCCCCCCGTTAAAACATATTTTAGTGAAAGGCACAGGCTTAGACTGAGAATATTCATTGGCTGAAACCTGAACATTAGCAACTTTTCCTGGCTGCTTACAATATGTAGGGTCAATTTTGAAAGTTTTTAGCCCTTCCAAGGATTGACTTACCTTAGTACTACCAGATGTGGACGATTTCTTGTTGAAATTAGAAACATCCACATCTGCCACATCAAGTTCTATTGCATGTGGAGGTTGAACAACTGTCTCCTTGCTGGAAGATGCAGACACCCGTTTAACTTCACAATCTGCATGCTGCAGCCTCTGAGCAATATGATCAAGCCCCGCATGCAATCTTTCATTTTCTATTTTTAGCTGTAGGTAGCTATTCTCAGTTTTGATCAAAGAGACATTTATACTACTGATAGAAGCATTTGCTTTGTCAAGATCTCCTTTTATTGTTTCAGTCTGCAATTTTAAATTTTCATATTGATTAGCAATCCAACAGGCAGCAAAGAGTAGTGTATTCTTTCCGTCACGTTTACTAAATTGTTTCTCATTTAGCTTTAATTTTACATACTCTTGTACCTGCTGCCATGGGCTGTTAGATTGCTCCATTATTTTTAAGATTGCAGCACTATTTTTAACTTTAGCGATCTTGACCAGCAAATGTTCCATGATGTACAACATTTAAAACTAACAAAACACCAAAACTTATGCCACACAGTGACTCAAATGTTTTGTACAAACACGTATTGAGGCACAAGAATTTACAATACAATAGTGTAGCCTGAGACTATACACGAATGGCAATAGACAGAGGAGACACTAAGAACAAAGGTGAAGGGATACAGTCAATACTGTAAACACACAAACAATAGTACAGGGGAACACCTAGACAGACAATAGAGACAGCAAACAATTGCAAAGGCCCTCAGTACCAATCACAAAAGGTCTAACAAAGTAGTCCACATGTAAAGGGAAACTAAACTTATTTTGCTAAATTTAACAGATATTAAACCTATAGGCTAATATCTGGGATACAACTTCAGAAATGTTACCAGAAAAACCATACCACAATCCTTCCACAATCCACAATCCTTCAATTATTATCTTTATCTGGTCCAATGACCACACATACACAGCTTTATATGCACAGAAAACCCAGTAAACTCTTATATATCTGAAGAGGTTATTACTTCTATAAACTTCCTTTTATCCAAGAATTCAGTTATTTTCCACATATAATACCATACGACAAAAATGTCCTCTTAAGAAATATTTAAAACAAGAAATAAAACTATATACATATGTCTTATGAAGATTTGACATAAACTCATACGGTAACAAAGTACAATAATTATCTCTTTATCTGCCAGAAATCAAGTGTGCTTCTAACTTCCTGCTTGAGTTGACAACACAGTGCCTTTGCTGCACTGAAATCTCAAATAGCATTGTCAACCCTACCTGCTGCACTACAAATCTGTCACGGTCTGCAGACAGGGGTGCTAGGGGAGATAGTCTTCAGTGACTATGGAGCGGATTGAAGGCATGGACTGGAGTGGTATCAGGGATGTCGGTCACAGGAGACTAGGAACTAAGAGTTTGTGCATTATTGGGGATGCACTAGAGGCACAGAATCTAGGAAGGGCGAGGTCTTTGACAGAGCCTCTCATGGTGAGGATGATGGGCTGCAGGACACCTTTCAGGTTGCGGCCCTCTAGCACAAACAGACTCAGAGGCTAGTGGAAGCACCGGGGAACTGAATACAGAAACAGGTAGGGAAGAAACTTGAAACCAAGAGGTGGAAGATGGGAACAGTGGCACATAAGGAGTGAGAGAGAGTGACTTACACACAAGTAAAGGTGCAAACGCACAGCACAGGACTCAGAAGACAGTGACACACAGGAAAGGTAAGTAGGTAGAGGTATACCTAGGAGTACAAAAGGTATGAAGTACAAAAGTAAGCAAGAGATGTGCATTGCACATGCGTGCAAAGAGAAGCAGGATAACAGAAGGTAAAGTACAAAAAGAAGGACAAAGAGATAAATGCACATGGTACACGAAAGAATCCAACTGCAGCTTTAGGATAAGAGAGAAGCGCAGAAGAAAAGGGGTGACTGCATAGCACAAGGAGGATACACTGGAAGATAAGTGACAGAACTACAGTACACAAGAGAAAGTTAGTCTGAACTGCAAGAAATTAAGTGAAAGGGATAAAGCAAACACAAAATGGCTGGAGTGGGAAACACTGAAAGTAGAATAGAGAGACTCACAGCACACTGGTGAAAGTAATTAAAGGTCTGCAGCAATATACAAAAGGTACAAACTGGAATAGGCTAAAGCAGGGGCACAAAGAGCGAAGCAGGGGATAACGCCAAACAGGGATAACAGTTGGATACAAGAAAGCCAAAAGCGCAGGGAAAGATGATCATGGGGATCGCAAGAGAAACAAGGGGCATGAAACAAGGCAAAAACTTGTTGCTTGCACCAAGAACAAACAAGTGACGTAGTCCTAAATAGAGGAGGAGTGCAGATTGGCTGCAGCCTTGTGAAACACCAGAGGCTGACAGCACAGAACCAGGGAGCAAAGGGAAAATCTGGCACGGACCTCCGGATATTGTGACAAAATCCCTGCCTATCGCCTATTATGTTTTGTGTTACTCCACACACATATACTTCCCCAGAAAAACAACATTCTGCCCTAGAGCCCACCCACACACTGTGTTAGAGAAAGGGCTCTTGGGAAATGTAGTTGGGAGGCTTGGAGCTGGCGTCTCAACAGCTGCTGCTGCAAGAATTTGACATGGCTGGTAATGATGTTGTGTTTACTAAGCTAAGTGAACCTTCACTTTGCAAACTGAACACATACAGTAAGTCTTTATTGGATCATTAACACTGAATTAGGTAAGCAGGTGCAAGCCCCAATTGCAAATTTTAAAATAGATCCCCACACTCCCTTTGCTGGGCTGTTGTGCCCCCCTCCCCTACACACACCATTGCCCAGCCTCTTTTGCTGTCTTCCTTCTCACTACTTTATCTCCCTTGTTTGGTACCTTTACTGACAATCCCTATCCAATAATCATGATTCCCCCCTCACTCTCAAAACATCTAAGGGGGAAAGAATGTTAGAGTAAAAATGTTGCCCCCTAAATTATATTACTGCTGTTTAGTAATAACACTAATAACTTTCATAAAGCTATTCTTTAATATACAGTAAGCCCAATGCTATATGTTTCCTTACTTTAAATATTTAATTTCACATACATATTTTTCTTTATGTAATAGTTATTTGTTTACTTTTGTGTTACCTGTCATTTTTTTTTACCGTAACACTCTATAATAACTTATGAAAAGTTTCTATGGTTAGTCAATAATACTTATTTTCTGCACTCACTGTTTTCTTTCAGTTATAATAGCCCTCAAACGTTTTCAAATGTGTCTGTACATGTTTTGTTATAAACCAGCTTAAAATTCTGATTGACTCTTTCATGGCTTTTTAAAAGACCTGTGTTATTAAATACCTAGAAGTTTTTGAATTCAACTTTCAAGCACACTTATGTAAGCTTGACAGGACTGAATATGCCACCGTTACAGATGACGTTTTAATAATGAATGTTCTTTGCAAATAATTTGACCATGGCTTTGATCCAGGTCACCTGGCTGTCATCCTAGACTTCTGTTAATTACCTGCTCAATGCCTTCTGATTTGTATCTTTTGATAGTGCTGTAAATGCACATTTACACTTTTAGCTCTGATGAAAAAGCAGATTGGGTATTCACTTAGGACATTTTTCTGCTGCACCTGTGAGGCTCCAGTATTAAATTAGTGGATATTCAAGCTAAGCAATTGCACCACATTATCTCTTTGTGTTTAGCATGTTGTAACTTTAGGAACTAATTTTAGTTGCCATTTACTTCTTCTGAGTGACTTCTTAAAGTGAATTCAAATGAGAAATGTAAAAACTGAATTTCCTTACTGAACAAACCCTCACATTAAATCATGTTCAAAAAGAGAATCAGTACAGGTCTTTGGGGTCGTGACATAGGTCAGTGTAATTGGTCATGTGTAGACAACAACTCTGAAACAAACATTGTGTATTGTTGTAGACCCATACGGGATACAAGTAGTAAAAATGCACTCACATGGGCTTAGAGATAATGGCTGTGAGGTTGAGGATGCAAGCTGACCGGTGTGTAGCAGCCGCTGAGAAGGCTGCTGGATAATGTGTTCTGTGTTGTGAACTGGGTGGCATGGCAGAGCAGTGGCTGTGATGTGTCGGGCGGGGAGGAACAGCATGGTAACGGGGGTCACTGGGCTGGTGAAAGGAGGAGAAAGGGGAAATATGGTGGGGACAGCCTGAGGTAGGGAAATGTTGGGGAAATGACAATGTGTCTTGAGGTTAAACAACTCTGTTAAGCCAGGGATTGACGAAGGGATACCTCTACCCGCACTTCAAGAGCCTACACACCTATCAACAGCAATACAAAACACACATACCATACCAAAGATCACAGTTGGCAAAAAATACCTGGGAAGGGTTTTAACCATTCCCAACTCTATCCATAATAAAAAAAGTGATAAAAGGACATGCAAACCTTTGATACTTACTGTGTGGTCCTTGAAACCACTCAGTAGTACCCCTTGCCAGTAGTAGATTACTTTGCCTAGTTGCTTTCTCAGGGACACTGAAAGAAAATATTCATACAAACTGGATTCTACTAGTTAAGTGATTTGGTTTATTTTTCACGACATCCTTACTTTCTCTGTGCCATTTCTTCCTCTAACATTTTATAATGAATCTTTTTGAGTGACGTATCACATATGGTGCTAGTATAGGGAAACTGCAATGGCTTTGATCACTAATAGTCTCTAGTAAGATATCCTAGTATGTGACAGTCTCATGCAGCATGTCCCTAGACATGTCTATAGCATGAATGCAGTATTTGATAATCTCATGTCCCACAGTCTCTGACCTTCTGCTGTAGTATGTCCAGTCTCTGACCATTTTCTATAGCATTACATTAACTTTACATTATGTGCAGCACTCTGTTGATGTTAGGGGCCGCCCTTGAGCTCCCCTGTAAAAAAATTATGTTTATGACTTCTGTACTAGATATGAGGTATACCTTAATGTTACCATTGTAATAAAAACTATTATAATGCTCCTTGTAATTCTATTGATGCATTTTAAAAGTACTACCTTTTGAATATTAGGTTGAGGTTGGAGCCTTTATGTTTGTCATTGCTTTCACTCTCACCCAAACTTATTGTTAAAGCTAATACATCTTGGCATGCCACTAAAAAGAGCATTTTATCTACATAAATGGTAAAACACTGGTTTCATAATGTGTACCTGAAATTCTGTCTTTTAATCCACGTGTATGATTTCATTATGTCTTGTTTGAAGCTGAACTGTCAATGCATCTTGTGTATTCATAGGACAGTGAAGGCAAAAATTACATTTGAACGCTATACACAGAAAATATTTTTTTCTAGTGACAATCAAAACCTTTAAATGATGCATTCTCTATTTCAACTGTCAAGCAAAATTACTATAGATTTTTATAGTGGCCAGTATAGTTTTATTGATTCTATGTGTGTCTACAGTTAAGGACTTTATAATTAGGGTAATTCCATGTTAAGTGTCTGTGTTTAGAAGCTCCCAAATACAAACTGTGGAAGGTTTATTTATTGCATTCACTTGGAATTATATGGAACAGCTATTCAGAAAAGTCCAGACAGAACAACCATTATGGTTATGGATTTATAGGTCAAAACAACCAAATAACCATCACCTGGAAAGGCTAATACTATTAGCAATGCCATTTTGAAACAATCTAGAACAGCATTGGACCTCTAAGTGTAATTTGGTGTATATATGTGATATAAATAGTTCCTTTGCCAGCTCTGTAATCTACCTTAAGTAGGTTCTTGTAAACATGCAGAAAAAAAATAAAAGACAAGAGTGCCAATCCCCTAATGTGTTTACAGATTTCATTAATCTGAATTTCTGCTTCATTAAGCGATGGACCTGATGCTTGTAGCAAATAACAGGACCCTGATGAAGGAGGGCCACATTTAACCCCAAAACCTGTTGATCATTTGCTCTTCTTCTAAAGCAGAAGGCAATCATATCAACACTTCTTCAATGTAATTATGCACTAAAATGAATATATAGGTTCCATTACTGACCTCTCCTTTTGAAAATGTTGGTTTGCTGGGTGGTCCATTGGCCTCAGTTTTTCAGAGTTACTAACCTATAATGTAAAGGAAAAAAAAATCAGTTGGCTAAATATATCATTGCATGGATCAGGAAAATCTGGTGCATACACTATAGTACTGTAGTAGTCTGTTTACAAAAATGTTTGCATGTGGTAAAAATTAAAGGAAACTTGTACTGAGTGAAATACAAGGACTGTTGACATCCTTCTAAAAAATAATAGTTATAGGCTAGTCTTTAGCTTCTGTAAATTCCAAGTCACAGAGCCTAAACAAGTATGCAGCCAATGAATTCGGTGAATCTGATTTGAAAACTTGTTTTCAAAAAGTGTTAAAACAATATGATCAGCATGACAGTAACGGAGCTAGCATTTCACACAGACAGGACTGCAGTGGCAGCCTTAATACTGCTGTCAGTACAGGTTTCCATTAGCTTCTGTCTGGCATAAACTTTCAGTTTTTCTAAGGTGTCTCATGCAGGAAACTGAAGCAATTGTAGGTCAATACAAAAAATACAAAGAAACCTCTGGTTCATGAGAAATAAAGGCTTTTGACAGTTACATAACTATTTCACACACACACACACACACACACACACACACACACACACACACACACACACACACACAGAAAGAAAACCTTACTGACACCCTTAAAATAAGTCAGCATCTTAGGACATTGACCTTACAATGAGATGGGCCAATGGGAATTAAACACCTGTGCTCTGAAAATATTCTAAAATTCTAACAGAGAGTAAAACTCCCTTTTAAAGAGAACCTGTCAGCACCTCATGCTTAACCAGATGAACATACTGAGTAAAGGTATTTAGATAGCTCAGGGTAATTTTAATGGCTATGGCAGGTGGGTGGAGTTGGGAGCCCACATCAATTTTCTTCTAGTGCCTCCCCAAGAGAGTGTAGGTTTAAGAGTTATTGGTTGATTCAGTATGTTAGTATCTAACCAAAATTAAAGGTATATTTTGAGCAGAAGAAATATTTCAAGTATAGAATGCAAGCTTCTCTCAATCTTAATCTGGTTCCACTGGAGATTCAGAGCACTTGACTATCCCCTGCTGTTTTTCTAATTACATCATGTGATTACAAGTGGGTGTTTAAAACCTTTTATATTCATCTAGGAAGGGAGACCATGGTAATTCAACAGTTAGACCCTTTACCTTGAAATCATCAATGGTTTGGGGTTTTATGCTGTGTTGTATTTATGGAGTGATGCTTGGAATAAAACATCATCATTTAGCTATGTCATGATACTAAAAAATGTTTATTACACATTTCACAGTCAGTGATGCAAGAATTGTGTCAACAGCACTGACATGCAATAGAAGAAGGTAATTTACCTTTTAACAGTAAGCTGTTGGCTTTCTTGTAGAATTGATGTGGTCATCTGTAAAACTTCCTATTAACTTCTCAATTATGTGGCACCTTGTTTTCTGACATCCACCAGCCATGTGTCTTGGACTCCCCTGTCCCTCCTGAGTGTCTGGGACCTCTATGGGGGGTATTACTCATCTCCCCTGTGAAAAACATATCTGTAAATAGTCAGCTGTGAACACTTTTGTGTTCAGACTTGTCAATCACGAGCTTCCCTAGATAGTAAATATGCTGATTGGGCATGATCTGTGCTCAGTCAGGTTCAAAAGAGTGCAGAGATGACATTTGAGGTCTAACAGACTCCTTATATCTCCCTAAGGGGAAACTGCTTTCTGCACTATGCTGTACAGAGGAGGATTATGAGCCCCCTTAAAAACAATAAAGTTAATAAAGTTAAAACAGGTAGGACACCCCCAATAAAAAAAACCCACAAAAATCCTAAAAGCACCCGCCCCCGCGTACACGCAAATATAAACACAAACATGCATATGAGGTGTGCTTGTGTGTAAAAAATGATTGTGCCACAGATAGTAGGTCTCACTGCGCACGTCAGATCGATAGCAATAATTTTGGGGGCCATCGTTCACTGTTATCACTGAATTCATGAGCTGTAAAGGCTTTTAAAGACTGCCTATGGACAATTTTGGGTACCATAGGTTTTTGCAGTTTCGCCGCAGTGAGAATTGACATGTTGATCTTCCTCTTTTACATGTGTGCAAAAAAAAAAAAACAGGTTCCAGCAGTTAAAGGGTTAAAGGATCAGTACACTTTTAACACGTGCACTTTTTCTAGAGGAGCTAATGGTAACTATTGTACATGTGTTTTACAAAGTTGTATTCTAATGAACATTTTCAATATTATGCCAGTGCCCCCTTAAATAAGAAATACAGCCCTAAACATAAGGAGTTGTGAGGAAAGTAACTTTCTGAATATCTTCGGGTTTTAGGATGAACAATGCTCTAATTCCCAGGTTGAAATTCACAGTTGTAGAAAATGCTTACCTTCCTCGTTGCTTGTTTAACTCTAATTTATTAGTTGAAAGTCTGCACTGGGTACATATGGAATAGCATAACAGAAAAAAAGTCTATTAAACACCAGTATCAGCTGCTGACTATCTGATATGCCACTGCTTTTTACAGGTTGTTTTTTTTTTTTTTGACAATGTGATTTCTTTCCCCACAGCCGTCATGCTGTCTTGCCATCGGGGAATTTTGATGCTGAGGTCTCGCTTGTACTGGCGGCCTGATTCCTACTCCTGCCCCCTGCTGCTCAGACTGAAGCACTGCTTTGTACTAGCAGCTGTGCTGGCTGATTACTACATGTCATCCTTGTTTTTTCTGTTAACCTTGTTACGCTGAGGCTTTGCAAAGTCTTGCTGCCTCAGTCACTTCTTCTTTGCCTGGACCCCGCTGCTCTTCTTTGTCAGTAGAAGCTAAAACTTTCATTTTTCAGCCTCTTTACCTTAAACTCCTTCCCTTTCCCTTTTCCCACTACTGCTAATCCTACATCAAATGCACAGTTTGATAACGTGTATCTCTCTATTCTGACAATCCAGAAAGTTTTAAGGAGATGGAGGGTTCCTGGTACTATGGTATGTAAAATATCTCTACAAACAATATCCACTTTGGGACTTGTTTCGCCTAGAAAGCTTTCTTTTCCTCTTTCTTCTTACATTATCTGATTTTGAATACCTCTATAGTTTCAGCAGTGGGGTGCCCTCTGGGTCCAAAGATATCAAGCTTTTAATGTGTTGGTAAAGATAAAACAAGCACAATATGGCCACCTAGATAGTCCAGTACAAAGTCTTACCACCGTGCTCTGACAGCTCTGATAGAGCTCCACTGGAAGATAACTGATTGTATGTTCACATTTACCAGAAAACTTCAATAATATAAAGTTATGCGCTGTTTAATTTTCTGAATGCGAGCGTTAACAGTATTTCACTCTTACAAATCAATCTCCTGCATCAGAAGGCATAGTTCAGATTGTTACTGGGGAAGGTGGGGCATTTGTGGCAAATCTTTGTAATGGCTAGTTTGTTCTTTGGTGTTGCTTGGGATGGACTTCTAATTCTGCTATACAAAACATTTCACTGAATGCCTTTTTTCTTACTTGCTTTTTATTTAGCATTTTTATTGGAATTTTAGTGTAAGATAAATCTGACTGAATAGAATATTTTTGTAAGGAAAGAAACCCAACTGACTATACAAATCCATCCATATCTGAGCATTGGATCAGTCCAGTTAACTTTTTATTTTAGTGCAATATAACATACATAAAAAATGGACTTATTAACAAGGCATTGCAAACAGCAAAGTGAAAAGCAGCAATTCATGTAAACCAAACTAAGATGACTGATAGTTGCTAAGGGTTAGTGTCCTTTAGTGAATCACCTTTGGTTACTTTCAGATTGCTGCAGCATGATGTTGGGGAAGCAAACTCAAAAGTTAATTACAGTCTGGGCACTTAGCTTTAATTGCTAATGTGATTAAATCAGGAGAAATGCTGACTTTTGATTTAATTTTTGAATTTCCAGAATATCTGGACTTTTATCTATTTGATCTCTGGGTAATCAGGTTTACAGCTATTGGTACTGATCTTTAATAAATATTGACTTCCAAATGACCAACAGCTACATTAAGAATGTCCTAAGCACTCTTACACCAGGCACATTGGACTCTAATCTCTTCTCAATCTCTCATCTCTTACATAGTCTCTTTCTGTACTTTCTGAACCCAGACTATGCTGGCTGGACACTTTAATTATTACTTATGACTACATGGCAAATGAGGTTCAAGTGGTGTTGACAACATGTAAAGTTGTCTCTGAAGTAGATCTCTGCTTTATCAGCTTCTTTGGGGTCCCTAGGTGACATTAAGGGTCTGAAAGACCCCTGATGTCGCCATAAAGAGGAACTGTCACGTTATATTTGCTATTACATAGGGGGCTTGTTAGCCCCTATGCAATAGCAATACAGCTGAGTGTAAAAAAAAATTTAAAGTAACAAAAAAAAATTAAAAATGCCAATTTTTTTTAAAGTCCCCCGCCCCCCATGTGCACACACATACAACACAAACACCTGTCAGTGTCGTTGGAGTGAGAGCAATAATTGTAGGCCCATCAATCACTGTTAGCACTAAACTGATGAGCCTTAAAAGCGTTTAAAGCGTCGCCTATGGGAAATTTTGGTGACTGTAGTTTTTTGTGGTTTCACGGACGCACGCAATTTTAAGGCTTGACATGTTTGGTATCTATTTACCCGGCGTGATCCAGTTTTTTTATATTTTACTAACAAATTGGGCATTATATTCTGTTTCTGTGCACTAAATTTCATTTTAGTGTATTTTATCCTAAAAATACTTGATTGATGAACATTTGCGCAAATACTGTGAAACATAAAACAATTGCAACTGGCATCTTTTTATTCTACAGGACCTCTGCTTTCAGAAAATATATCATTGTTTGGGGGTTTGAAGCTGTTTTCTAGCCAAAAATTCAGATGTTATCATGTGTGCACAAATAGTAAGAAATTGCTCTGGGCAGCAAGTGGTTAATAATGTTGTTGCGGAGTATTATGATACTGCTGTAGATGAATAGTAAAATGCTGCTGTGTTTTTTCAAAATGATAAATGTGGATGTTAAAATACTTCATGTTATACAGATAATTTACACATAATGGTGGGGAATAGTTCTCCTTCTAAAACAATATCAGCATTTTGACCAGGCCCACAGTTTACAAGGGGAAGCAAAGTAACATAGTAACAGTTGTTTCTATTGCTTATTTATTATATGAGACCACTCTTTTAAAATCATAACGATTAGACCAAGTAGCTCAATATTGCTATTGAGTGTACTCTTTTATAACCATGAGGAAAGTGCAGCCCATGCCTCTAATCTCATATTAGAGTCTCAATGGACCTTTTTAGTAAATTCTATGGTATAAAGCATTGCTTGTTAAGTTTTTAAACAGCGATCATCACTTCATGGACATAAATCATCTCAGCTTTCTGGGTATAAAAAGCCATCAACTTTTTGCCGCTCTAAAAATGAACCAACTGCCATTGCAGGATATCTTCAGTAATATTTATTTCAATTTGTATTTTCAGGCTTGATTATACTTTATATGCAAATGACTCATTATACTTTAGAAAAACAGTATGGTAATTTGATTAATTTCTTGCTTTATTTAATTCTCATGAAATGTCACCTGCCGTTCATCACGCCATCCAAGTCAGTTCTGTGGTAGCTGCAATCAGTGCAGGAAGTAGAAAAGTAAAATTTTTACAAGCAGAGATAAAGATGGATCAGGGCCAAGAACAGGAGGGATCGTTAATACACATGTTCTGGTCCTGTCCAAGGCTCAATGAGTTTTGGGGTAAAGTGGCTGAGATTTGCCACACATTGACTGGAGTTAGCTTGGGGTCCGATCCGACTGCATACCTGCTCCATTTGGCCCCCATGCCCCTACGCCGATACAAGAGATCACTCTTGGTACAATTGCTGAATGCGGCGAAAGCGTGTATACCCCTATACTGGAAACGCACATCTGCACCACCGATTTCGCTGTGGCTGACGAAGGTTGGAGAGATCTATAGAATGGAGGATCTCATAGCCTCGGCACGCCACAGGGAATCACAGTTCAATCGCACATGGTTCTACTGGACGGACTTCATCACGTCCCCAGACTACGCAGCCCTGCTGGGAGGAGTGTGAAACGAGAACCGTGGACACCCCATGGTATCCAGAGGCCTGCGTGGAATGGAGATACGGGATGGCCATCAGGTGGAATGTTCCCACAGCTGATGGTGTAGATAGCC
>NW_017307576.1:18758-35404 GCF_000935625.1 Nanorana parkeri
CCCCCCCCTACATACCGCTCACATTTTCTACATTCTTCTCTCATTCTTTCTTTCTTCTAAACCGCCTTGTATCATTTTTGTTGATCAGCATGCAGTTGTTATGGGACGGAAGCTCATGACTAATTACGGGATATATCGGAGTAGCATATATAATTTATACTGCCAGGCTGTAATGTGTTTGAATATGCAAGGTGGTTATCACATGTTCTTCCAAGAATGTTTGGGTCATCTTTGACCGACCTTTTGTATTATCTGTACGACTGTTATCTGTCTTGCTTTTTTGTTTTGTACAAATATTGAAATACCTTTAAATAAAGAATTTATAAAAAAAGATGGATCAGGAACATTCCAGGGGAAGACTGGCACCACTGAATTTGCTGGAGAGGCACTTTCCCTGCTTAAAAAGCTAATTAAGGTCATTCGATAAAATGGCTTCCTGAAAATGTTGATTATTGAGACACAGATCACAAATCTGAAGAAGTAGTTAAAGTAAAGGACTTTTGATAGAAACATAAAATTAGATCTGTTTGTTTCCCGGCAATGTGAAAGTGGAAATAATAAACACTTATAGCAATTTAACTAAGCATTTTCTAAATCATCATTTGCTGTTTTGTTTTGTCTAACATGATTTCACAGTAGCGTGGGTATATATATATATATATATTAGACTTATTACTTATACTTATTACTTATATGCTCTTAGCCACTGTCAAGTAATAAATCCTTAAAGTTTATGGCTGATACTTATAAGTTTCACTTCAACTTTCTCTAATTAGCTTAGCTCCCCCGCCAGCAGTTAGTTGGCAACCTGCTAGCCTTCTAAGCTCTTTTTGAACCAGATTTAATAAACAAATAAAATTGTAGATATTACAAAGACACATGTCAAACATAACAATAAGATACAAAGGGGTTGATTCACAAACCATTCATACAGCTCTTTATTGTGCAAACAAGATTCATAATGCTGCTTGGCCATACAGCACTGTGAATCACATTCACATGGTAAAGAGGCTGTGCGAGTGGTTTATAAATTAGCTTAAAGTGTCAAGCACAGCTCCAAAATAAACAATATCCAGTTGATCACAATGAAGATCTTCTCCGCGTATGAATTGCATCCAGTACACCAAAGGTAACCAACAGTAAGGCCTTTATTGTGTTCAGCGATTTCAGGACTCATAAAGTCAAACTAGTGAGACCAAATTTGTTTGAACTTGGGCAGACCACCCCATTACATTTCTCAAATAAGATGCATCTGCTAAAACCCCCCACTGTGGGAGGAGGTGCAGAAACCCATTTTAAGGCCAACATCCTGTAAGCAACACATAGTAGACTTGAAACCGTCAACAAGTGTATTCATGTCAGGAAGCAGGGGATGTTACCTCTACTCGGGGACCACGGGCACGGCGCAGGGCACGGGTTCCCCTTCAGCTCGGTAGAACACCTGGTGCCCGAGGTGCAGGTGCGCATGCGCGGGTCATGCGGCGTGGGCGCATGCGCAGTACGCAGGCTGCGCGCGCATCCCCGGGAGCATAGCGTTCTTGCATCATCTGGCTATCAGGTGTGAGCCTTGCTGGGGGAGGTTCCCAGTACACACCTTCATCTTCCTCGCCTGCCATTGGTTCCCGGGGAGGGAGGCCTCCTGGTTGCCTCGGTGACCAGGGGGTGGTCCTACCTCCCCTGGCTATAAAAACCTGGCCTGAGCTCTGGCTTATTGCTGAGTTATTCCACCTTATGGTGAACACCTAGCCTCCCTGCTGATCCTGCTATTGCCATTGCCCCTGTGTATCCTTCCCGATTACCGACCCTTGGACCGTCTTCCGCCTTTGAACCTTCGCTGCCTGCCTCGACCCGGATTGGACATTTGACTACCCCTCTTGGATTATCCCTAAACTTGTACCGCGTTTCTGGACTGTCAGCTGCTTATTGCCAGTGGGTTCCTCATCTCACTACTAGCTCCCTGGGACGTCTGACAATTCATCAAAGATGGAGAAGTCTTAATTTCTTGGGTCAGTGCCCAAATTTGTACCAAGGACCCTATTAAGGGTTGTGACAAATCCAGCCTAGTACCATGTAACCTTGGGACATCACCATAGGAAATATCTCAAATTTCCCAGGGATTAACTGCATTTGCTGCAGCAGAAGTGAGCTTGAAGACCAATCCTCTATAGAAATTCTTGAGTGCAGTACACCCTGTGAAAAATACAAAGTTGAACCAGCTTGTGAGAAGGGGGCAAGGATATGGACTATAAAGATTGAAGTATATCATCCCAAGCACCATTTGGGATAGCATTGAGATTCATTACCTACTTTCATTTATAGGACGATTGAAATTTAAGCAAGGAATATATTCAGTAACTGAGTATAGGTTATAGAGATAAGACCTAGAGAGTTGTCTGATTAAACAATAATATCAAATAAGGGGGTGTTGGAGATGGGTGTCTTCAGCAAATAGTTATTTTGTGTCTGGAGCGCATGTCAATGTTGCAGGTCTTGGCAGGCCTTCTAATCTATAATGTAAACACACAGCAGGTGCACTGGAAGGAAGAAGAGAGTAAAATGCTAAGACCTATCTTGAACTACATTCGAACATCTATTGAATTTGTGGATGCATTGCTCCAAAACACCTGCAGATAAAGAGATCAGTGAGGGCTTGTTTTAAATCTAATTTACTGCTTGGTAAGAATATGTTAATATTTTAATGACCATATTCTGTTACAGGTTGCCTTTAACTATGCATTTTTATGTATCTATTCAGCAAGGAAAACATTGTTGAATGTTTGGATAGTTGCCTAACTTGTGATGTGTGTGATGTCTATTGGTGTGTAAAAGATAGATAGATAGATAGATAGATAGATAGATAGATAGATAGATAGATAGATAGATAGATAGATAGATAGATCTTATATATTGTTTCAATGGTCATGAATTTTCATATTTACCCAACCTCTTGTATGAGGGCACATCAGGATGATTACAAATCAGCAGAGTTTTCACAGCATGGAAAACAATAGGATTTAATTTCTCTACAAGCTTTCCTTACCACTTGCTGGGACTCTTCTTGTAAAATGTTAACATTCTTGTTACATATAAGGCAACTGTCCATAAGATATTAATCAAATTGTTGAAGAAGAAAAAACACTTATTGTAAGGTATAATTAATGTGTTACGTGTTATATTGCAGATGTCTATTCTTACCATTTAAGCCATTCAGTTTTATAGAAAATTATGGGTCTCATAGAAAGGTCTTTAATGAATTCTATAACATCTTGATACACCCTTAGTTTACTGTCTTAACATGTAGTCCAAATAAACTGGAGTTTAAAAAATAATCTGAAACCTTTCTTATGATTGTTACTTATTTTCATGACCTTTGCTCTTGTGCTCTATGCAAATGTGTTGCACAATTAGAAAATGCCCAATAACTCTTTTTTTTAAAGTATATCTCTAGCTCAAATCTTTTTTTAATTTTGGATAGAGTTGGAAATGTTTAAAACTACTGTTATTTTTTTTCGCTGTCTGTGTCACTTTCAGGAAATTTCCCTTCTCTACCTATCCGTGAGACACAACAATGAGGGTTAATCTCTCCAATCTAAGAGGAAATGCCTGCTGAGACAGTTTTCACTGCAACAGGTAGTTGAAGGTTTTCCCTTATCTCCTGTTCTGGTGACAAAGAAAAATAATGTATTTCCTGTTGACAGTGGTTCTACCACTTTCTTCTACATTACAAACTTTAAAAAAACATTTTAGATGTAGATACATTTTAATAAGAAATACTAGGGATGCACAGATACTTTTCGAGTACCAGTGCAGATACTTGGCATTTTCATGAGAACTACCAGGGTTGCAGCGGTTGCAGCTGGGACCTGGCTCTGGCACTCCACCACTGTCCTGGAATCATTAGTCTGTATTGTTTTAGAAATACTGTCAAATGACAATAAACAAAAATGTATCAGTACTCGTACTTGTAAGTACTTGGCAAGTACCAGTACTCGTACTTGCAAAACTGGTATCTGTGCATCCCTTTATTTATATTTATAAAAACAAAATTGTACATTAAAACAGAGAAGTACAAATCCCAGGAGCTCCGTGTGCTCCTTAAAAATGACAGCCGCCTCCTAATTTTGGAATTTTTCTCTAGTCTAGTCTTGGAGCTCAAAAGTATCAGTACATGTACTCCTACTTGTACCGAGTACTGTACTTGGTATCTGTGCAACCCTAAGAAATACAATCTAAAACCAGTTGCTGCTCAAAGAATAAAGACTTGTGGAGACAAGTCAAATTTTGTGACACAAGGGATATGATCTGTATGAGAGAAAGGTGTAAGTTTTGGGCACCAAGAACAGCATGGCTTCTCAGTATGTCCCAGATTAGTAGATTTTGTCATGTGTCTTGTCCATAGCAACAGCAGGGAAACATTATCTGAATACTTAAGGGGTACGCCTACCTAATTTTGATGATTTTATATAAACAGTGTAGTACTGAAAATGCAATTGCATTGCATTTCTAGCTCTACACTGTTTAAATTAAATCATCTGTTACAAAGTATATATTTCTTAGTGTCAGTTACTGCTCTATTAGGTAGTTAGGCACAGACGTTTTAAACTTATGACCTAATATTAATATTTTAGCTATGTGTAGTACTCTTTGATTAAATGTGCCATTGACTTTTGATGTCTTTGAGGATCTCCGTCATCAAGTTCTCCTTGATGATGTTCTCAGCTTTACCTCCCGATCTTATATAATAAATAAAACATCTAGTAGAGAAAATAAGGTGTATGCTTATCAATGCAATAGGACTTGGGAATGCAAGTGCATAGATCCTACGTGCAGGGAGAGAACTAGAAAAGGGGCCTTTAACCTTTGGGCGCCTTCCCAAATTGGAAAATCAGTTCTCAGTGGATTGAACTTTAGAAGTATTGTCACTTTAGCACATTAGAGTTTAGCATAGTTACATCATCACAATGTACTTATATTAATCTCTGCACTGCAGCTTTCAGATGTGGTATCCTCCTGCCCCTACCACAACATATTTTCAAGATCTTTACATTTTCAGGATTTCTCATCATATGTCTTTTTTGCTTAAACTTCAGAAGTGAAATACTGCCACTTTGAAACAATTTAAACAGTTTCTGTAACTTATTATATCACTTTTAATTTTATTTCCTGCAAAATGAATGCTGTTCTACAATGAATATGCAATAATTCTGAGGTCCCAGCTATGTTTATAATCTGACATATGCAAATGAAAAGCACATCTCCCAGCGAGTGATTCCGACCGTATGTCAAATTTTAGCAGTTGAAATGTATACTATGAGCATCGTAGCGATCTCCCTGTCTCCTGTTGATGGATAATATGCATATTTCAACTGAGTACATGGAGGAAAATATTTACAATCGTAACAGTGATTAGCATTCTCAATGGTTCCCAAGCAAAATAAGAATACTGATGTTAGGTAAGAAACATTTCATAATAATGAGTTTACAGTCATCAGCTGTCTAAATTTCAGTTATCAAGTTTTTAAACTTCTTGTAAAAACTTCAGGTGTGCCAGCAATTCTTCCACTCTGGTGTGGGAATTTACTGATATTTCCTTCTTAAAAGCATAGAAACATAGCAGAGTGACAAAAGAAAAGGACAAGTTGTCTAACGTTGTCTGCTCCTTTTTAAGTTTGTTTACCTTTTTGTTTGTGTATAGATCTGTGTATTGTTCCAAACATGTTTAAATTCACTTATTATTCATTTCATATTAAGGAACGCTATTGGTTTAGCACATAGGTGAAAATATCATATGGGATTTGTTATGTGATATCAAGGTAGTGACAGCACAATGAGAAGAATGAACCAATGGACTGAATTCTTGAATGTCTATTTTAAAAAAAAATGCATAATATTTGTTAACCAGCTGTTGTGAGAATGGGGCAAAAAAATATGTTTTTAGGGTATTTTCTATCTTCAATAAGTTAAATCAAAAAGAACAGAGTGAGTCGGTACAATGCCACATTATGGCCATTAGATGAAGCTGAGGATCATACGTATTCTTTATGAGGGGGCACTGCATGCCTGTATAAGGACTCCATGCTGCCTGCATTTTTCCTGAAGTATCAGTACCAGTTTTTTTAACAATGTGTACTGTCCCTGTACAGAAGCAAAACAGTGTGAGGATAAGTTTATGTTATCGATTTTGAAGGAGATCCCTCACAGTTTTTCCTAAAAGAAACAGTAAACCTTGTTAACAAAAAAGGCTAGTATTCCTTCAAGAAAAGTAAAGAATGGCACATGGTCCCCCTCAAAATACACACAGCCTGGCTGGTCATAGAGTGGGGAAGAACAGTGAGCAGGTGGGCAAACTGGCCAGATTTAACTACAACATGGTATTGCACAAATGTGAAAAGTTCTTGTATGATGAGGTTGGAAGCTGTAGGATGTTTTAGTGGACAGGTTGTGTTTATATTGATGGTTAAAAACTGTATTAATAACGCAAATCAATTAACTTTTACTTTAGAAAACTACACTCTTTTTTGAAAAGAAAAGTCTCTTTGAAAATGTAAGGGGTTTAGCATGAAGGTAGGTAGAGAACATACTGCTAGAGACTGAACTATAAAGTAGCAATAGTTAAAATAGTCGTTCATATTAAAAGCAAAAATGCTTACATAGTAATAATTTGATTATTTTTTAAACAAAGGTGGGGAAGCCCCTAAATAGTTAGGAATGTATGAAGAACATGTTCTGATTCAAGAATGTAGTTTATTCAAACATAATTTGATTTAATTAATCTTTAAGTATAATGTTGACATGTGCATTCCATGGTGTACCTTATAGGACCAGAAGACACAAATGCAGCATTATTTGGATGCTCATGCACATGCTTAGCTAGCTGGTCTGAAAGACTATTGCCATGTGCACAGACACCTTTGCATGTTCAGGCCCACAATGCAAGATTAGCCTAAATAACCTGGGTCTTTTTTTATTATTTTCTGTAAAGCCCTACTGTGCTAAATTTTGTGCGAGGAGCAGAGCAGAACATGGCTCTACTTTATTGAAATATTTCTGCAGGTACTTTTATGTTTGACAACTTTGAATAAAGGGCAAGGGAATGTTTAGTATCTTAATAAATGGTGATTGACACTAATAGAGGAAGAAGTGATGTAAATTGCCCCAAGTGAAATGAACTCCTAAAATGATTAACTTTTTTAAATATTGACTTATTACAGCCGTGTAAATTGATTTTTTTTAATATTCATGTCTTTGGTGAGTTCAGGTCCCTGTTACAGCATCTGGAAAAAGTTCACCTTTGCTGGTTAATAATTGTAGAATATTAAGTAGTTTTTTGTACTTTCGATTTCTTGGTTATGAATACTAACATAATTCCCATTATTTTCACCAAGTGAAGGTGAAATCTTTAACCACCTCCCGTCCATGGCCATTCCTGAACGGCCGGACGGGAGTCTTAAAATGCCCTGCCCCTCCCCCCTCTCGTGCGTGGCGCCCAGGGCGCACACGAGTGGGAAACTGTTAGCAATGTACACAGCCAGTGATGGCTGTTTACATTCAAGCGATCAAACGCCTCTAGAGATGCCCAATCGCTTGCAGAAGCTGCAGGTGTGTGCCCCCCATACCTCCATGCCGCCGACTCCTTGCCACCGCTGCCAGTCCCGAGATCTGCTGTGCCCAATGTGGCTGGGACCGGCACGGCAACGCTCTCAGTGGAGATCAAAGGGAGATCAATACACATTCTCCTTTTGATCTCCTCTCTGGTCTGTGGATGCAGGAAGTGATGTGTATTACATGACTTCCTGCATTCAGTGTCACTCCCCGGTACAGAACACCAGTGAGAAGCTGGTGAAGCAGATCTCTGCGTCATCAGCTTCTCTGGGGGTCCCTAGGTGACATTAGGGACGATGTCTCCATAAAGAGAGAGAGAACTGGCTGTAGGTCTTTGATGATTTTGCGTATTACCTCTAAAATGGGATTGTAGGTAACTACAAGAGGGGTCCTGGTTGGGTTTTTGTTCTCCTTGTACTGTAGGAGTCTTTCTCGTGGTGTTCTTAGGGCAGATTTAATTTTTTTGGATATAGTCTTTTCCCTGTAGCCCTTTCGCCGAAATGCATCAGCCAGCGTGCTCAGGTGTTTGTCTCTGTCCTCAGTGTCAGAGCAAATGCGGTGGAATCGGATTGCTTGGCTGTAGATGACATCCTGTTTAGTTTGATTCGGATGGAAGCTGGCATTATGGAGGTAGCTGTACCTGTCTGTGGGTTTTCTGTTCACAGAAGAACGGAGTGAGCCATGGCTGAAAGTTATGGCACAATCCAGAAAAAACACACTGTGTACTGAGAAATTCATTTTGAGTTTGATCGATGGATGGAATGAATGGAATGATCCATGTAAGTTTAAAAGGCTTTCTTCTCCTTCTGTCCATATTATGAAAATATCATCGATATAATTATAATATTTGAATGGTTGAGGGTGAGTGGCTAGGAATCTGTGTTCTAGGTCAGCCATAAAGAGATTGGCATATTGTGGTGACATTTTTGTGCCCATAGCTGTCCCGGTCATTTGTAAATATATATTGTTATTGAAATTGAAGTAGTTGTGTGTAAGTATGCATTCAATGAGTTTGGCGATGGTTTCACTATCATAATTTTGTGTGATATTATGGGAGGAGAGGAATTTGGTGCAGGCATCAATACCATCTTTATGAGGGATGTTGCTATATAAAGACTCCACATCCATGGTGACGAGTATAGTATTAGCTCAGTTTGTTCAGAAAATCTGTGGTGTCTTGTATGAAGCTCTCAGTTGTGATAACAAGGGGCTTCAGAATGTTTTCAATTAAGCCAGATATTTGTTCTGTAATTGTTTCCATACATGTATTAAAAAATGTGCATGTGATAAGGGTATCATGAGCACTAACCAGCACGGATTTATGAAATGCTGTTCTTGCCAGACAAATGTGTTAACATTCTATGAGCAAGTAAGGTGACTGGAGGAATCCTGGTTGATTTAATCTTTCTAGACATTTGATACAGTACCCCACAGAGGATTCATTTGCAAAGTAAGGTCGATTGGCATTGAAGAACCTATATGTACATGGGTGGAAAACATTTTGCAGAATTGCATCCAGAAGTTAATAACTCCTCCTAGCTCCAATTATGCAAATGAAATCAACACCTGGTTGTGATTACCAGATTATGTGGATTGGGGCAACAGTCACCATTATATTCCCAGGGAATTTTTGTACAAGTCATTCTGAATTGAGAAAGCTGGTCGGGTGGCCAGTGAAATGTCATCAAGAAAAATACAGCAAGTCCACTTGCCTTGACCTATTTTTTATAGACAAGCATCTATAAGGTAGAGATAAATGGTTAATTCTCTAAACAGCCCAACGTGGTGAGTGGAGTGCCCTAGGGTTCATTACTGGGGGCAATTATGTTTATCCTGTTCATTTATGATATTGAGTGCCTTTCAGTGTCTGCTTACAATACAGTGTCTGCTGACAATACAAAGTTATGCAGGGAAATAAGTTTACAAGAAGATGTGGAATCCTTGAAGCAAGACCTTGATACAATTGGAGAGTGAACAGCAATGTGGCAGATGAGCTTTATTCTAGAAAAATGTAAAGTCATGCACTTGGGAGCTAAGAACAAGCATGCTGAATACACCTTGGGTGTTGTTTCGCTGTGGAAACCAGTGATGGAGAAGGATCTTGGGGCTCTTATATACCACAGACAGCAATAGCATGCAATGTCAAGCTGCATATAATAAAGCCAGTAGTATACTATCTTGTATTAAAAGATGGATTTTTTAAAAGGATAGAAATATAATTTTAACACTTTACAAAGCACTGGTAAGACCCCCATATGGAGTATGTAGTTAAATTCTGGTCACCATAAGCCAGACGTCCATGAGCTAGAAAATGTTCAGAGAAGGGCAACCAAATTAATAAGGGGTGGAGGGTCCGAGTTATCAAGAATGACTATACAAATTAAAATTGTTCTCCTTAGAGAAGAGAAGCTTTAAGAGCTAACATGATCACAGTTTACAAACTCCTCAATGGGGACCCCTGTTCCACCCATCATAGATCCCACACACCTCACCATAGACCCTACACAGCCCACCATATACCACACATAACCCATCTGAGGTAAAAATGTGGAATTCACTTCCACAGATTGTTGTATCAGTGGGAAACAAACTGTTTCAAAAACACTTGGATTAGTTCATCGGTTTACAAAACTTACAAAGTTATGGAAATTCCTAGGATTAAACACACACACACACAAACACACTGTATATAGGTTGAACCTGATGGATCTTTGTCTTTATTCAACCTTACCTGCTATGTAACTTTGGGGCATTGCAAGACAGCCACAGGCTGAGTTCCAGAGACATGGTGGTAATTGTAGTTTTAGTACAACGGGAGTGCAGACCTCTGCTTCAACACATTGCACAATTCTCTCAGTTAAAAAAATTATTAGGTCTGGGTACTTGCTTGCAGAATGTGTGTGTTTGTGTGTGTGTGTGGGGGGGGGGGGGGATTTAGCAGAGGGATGCCCTCACCAATAATGGGATGCTCTGGATTGTCTAGTCATAAATAAAATGACATGCTCAGGCTTACTGAGCTCCCTGCCCAATGGATGCATCGGTCACACAGGCAGATGTCAAGGACTTTTGCTGTGGGTGGGTGGAGCCTTATGGGGAACTCTGAGAGACTAGTTCCCCATCAGGGCCATTTCCCTTGTGTTTGGCAGCTGGCAGTAAGTGGATTGCATAGACAATAGACAGTCTGCTATTGGCTATTAATCCATATACTGCCTGCTGTCAATAATTAGCAGAGAAGACCCGATGGAGAACTAGTCCCTTGGCATTCCCATCAGACTCCTCCAACTGTCAGCACCACTGGTTGGTAAGGATGCTGCCAGCTGTAACATAATCACTTTCACAAAGAGATGAGGCCAGGAAGAAATCTTGTTAACAAATTTATACAAACTATTAGCCTTTCAGAAATGTTTTATTTATTTACCCTTACATTTTTTTTAGTGGACAAATGCAAGGGTAAAATGAAAGATATATGGGGTTATATTTAAGCCTAACACACATATCTGTCTACCTCAATATTATGCAATAAAAAAGCTATATAACATGTGTTCTCCTTCTAGAAAGTGTTTCAAGAGCTGGTAAATCAGACATCTCTTAAATACATTCAGCACATTGATTTTTTTTGAATATTTATCTGCTGAGCTCATTTTAAGCATTGAAAGCCTAGTAGGAAATTGCAACACATTTCCTATTTCCTAAATAGTGGAAATGACAAGCTAATATTGCTGGTGTGCTAAATCATACATTGCAAAGTAAAAAAATATATGAAGAGGAAAGGGATATTTTCTGGAAGGACCACAGTGGTGCACAAGATTGTTACTGCCATATTATGTTCAGATGAGAAAAATAAAGTAACACATTTATTCAGAAAACAGAATGGGCTTCATGTATTGTTCTTCTATATTTTTTTTATTGCATTAAAATTAAAATTGGCAGATAAACCACTAGAGGGAGCTCTTTATTTGAGTCAGCTTTGCAAATCCTCAATTTTATTTTGTTGTTATTTAATAAAATATAAATGTGTAGATAAACCACGAGAGGGAGCATTTTATTTGACTCGGCTTCATCCAATCTCTATGCTTAACAGCTGATGAAGTAAAATATCAACCACAGATGGAGTGCATTGTTTTCAGTTAGTAGCCTGACTCATAGAGGTTTATCTACTAAAGGATAGTGTTCTTGAGTTTGGTTCATGAGATGTCCATTAATTCCAACAAGAAATCTAAATTTAACTTACAAACTTAAATTCAAAACCCATTTAATTCTATTATGTGTGAATCTTGAAAATCAATGCTGTTCATTTTCAAAGGCTGATAGACATGGGGTTGCAAACAGAGGGCATTGGGGATCTCGGCACTGCCATGTACCAATGCACAAAAATATATATTTTTAAATACTAGTCCTCCTTTTTATGAAACTTTAAGGGTGGCATGGAAAAAACACCAATCCTTTTAATTACATGCTTGGGATATGCCTTTATGATGTATGTCGGTGTTACTGAATAGTAGGATTCTCACAGACAGCATCAAGACATTCTGGCATCACATATTTTGCATGTGTAATACATGTTTTTCATTTAAATTATTTTATGGCCTAAATACAGCATCAGCAACACCCCAATCAGATTCATTATAGCTATAGAAAATAGTTATTTTCAGGTAGTTTTGGATGTGAAACCTGGCTCATTTATCATGTGATCACAGTCCTGATTGCCAGATTGTAGCCACAACAGAGCTAAAAGCTATAGGAAATTGTTCTTTCATAAAACAAATCTTAAGCCCTCAACTGTGCAATCTGTCTATGGCACAACAGTTTAATAGTATAATTTGTGAGCTACATTTTCTAAGTACCACACTGCGTTGTTTAATAAAATTTCAAAACAGAGTGCACCAAAATCTTCAAAACAGCAACTTTACATTCACTAAACCCTCTTCCACTCCTTTTTGTCAATTATTCCCCCCCAAAAAATGGCAAATGAGGAGTCAAAGAGGGGGCGGTTTGGAGCACACCTTTGTTATGCAGAAGTGAGCAGAGACTTATCGCACATGGAAGGCAGCTTTGCCTGTTTTAATAACAGATGTGAAACCAAGGTCACCTTGTGGGAGTATGACCAGCCTTTTCCCCGTTACATGCTCCCCTTCACCTAGGCCTACAGTATGGTAGATCCAGCCACCGTAAGGAGATGTGGTAAAGAGGTGATAGAAGTACCAGACATTTGGGTTTCATATGCATAAGGAAAAGCATGACTATGCACCAAAGAGTTCAGTGGGAGCAGCACCAGGAAAGTGTGCAGCCACTTTCGGTGGCCCATTTGCACAGCTAAAATGCAGCACAACACAAGCGGCCTGCCAACTGCCTCTATATGAAATACCCACATGCCAGAATTCCATGTTGGCCGTGCTGCACTGACTGTGTCAGCAGCAGTGGACCATCACCACATTAGTGGCTCCTGATTTAGGTAATGTGCAACATGACCATTCAAAGAGGCAATGGTGAATCACAATGAGGTGGAGATTAGCAGCACAATACCTCTGCTTTTCCTGTTGGAGTATACACTGCATGCTGTAATAGACTATGAAGGAACAGCAGCAGGAAGAAAATAACTTCTTGCTGCCTCAGAGTCAGCAGGATCATTTGCCTGCTGCCTGCATCCCTGTGAGGCAGAAGCATCTTATCTTGCCATTATCTGCAAATGGTTTTCTGATGTAAAACAGATTTTTGATTTGGACTGCATTCTGCAAGAAATAATAAGTAATATGCACAACAGAGTTCAAAAGCAGATTAATAATAAGATGTTTCTTATGAATTTGTATTCATGTCACTTAAAAAAGCCTGCTGAATATTGTTGTGCCTCTGTGCACAATATTTAGTCACTTTTTACACACAAAACCACTGCAAAGTGAATATGTTTTACCTCTTTAGTAAATTGATCCAATAGACTTGTTTTGTGCAATGCAGCAGTAAAATAAAATCACCATGAGCCTGCACATGTAATGAGAAAATATAGATGCCCCTGTGTACGTATGTGCATAAAACATTTTTTAAACAATGCAACACACTGAAACCAGGGATGCGCTGATACACAATACCGGTATCAGTATTGTTGCCTATTCTGGGCATTTTCACGAGTACTGGTACTCATAAAAATGCCCCAATACTAAGCGCCAATGCCAGTGCTTTAAAATTTTAAACTGAAGCCAGCAGTGTAAACAGGCGCCATGCTCCACAGCAAGGCAGCCTTCCTGTGAATCACAAAACTTGTTTAAAGCGGCGGCTGAAAATCTCCTCCTCCTTCTTCCTGCAACCATGCCTCCCACACCCGCTGAAACTGACCGGGAACCCTGGTGAGACCACACAGCTCTCCTATGTCCCCAGAAGAGCTAGGCTTCTAGGCTTACAATGAACAAAGTTGGTTGATATTGGCATAGCAGAGCACGCTAGAAGTTGGGTAATATAGCCTGACTACATTAGCGAACACTTGGTGGAGGCTACGATACTATGTAGGTATTACATGGATATGTAGATATGGGGGGGGGGGGTTTAGCTAAAAGTTTGATTTAAGTAACAAACTCATTTACATTTGCTGTAAATATTACAATAGTGATGCTTAAAAAAACTAAAACCCAAGCAACAAATTAGATTTGAGCACTGAAGTCAGATTAGTAAGAATCTAATTCTGATTGGTTACCATGCATTTTGGTCTTCACCTTTTTGAATCTACCCCTAAACCACAGACAAAGGTGAAGGTAGAGAGTAAGAAAAGTTCAATTTCTTTTATTATGCAATCAGAGTTCATGTTTCATTAATCTGCATTCCCAAAGCTTAAACTTAATTGGTTACTTAGGAGTATTGTACTTTGCACATTGCCTGCAATTTGTGTTGACTCAATAAATAGGTCAAGGTAGTCTAGATGGTCATCCTATTCCTATTTAACAGTAACATTATATTCAAGTCACACAGTTATATATTTCTGGTTAAATATTTGTACGGCACCAAGTTCAAATTATATCAAAAAGGCATGTTTTTTATCTTAAACTCAAGCTGCTTTTCATGATTGTTTGAATTGTGAATTGTAGTTATTAACCCAGGAATGTGTAAGGTGAAATATTAAAATAATTAAAGCAGTAGGTTTATTTCTAATTTTCTGCCTAATTATAACTCAATATAAAAAAGTTTATTATGATTTTGCATTACAAGGCAATTGCCTTTCACTGAGTTGGCAAACTGTTTCTAGTTTTTCGCCAGATGTGACATAATTTAGGGTTGTATGTTCAGTCATAACATAATTATGTTACTTTCTTTAACAAAATATGTGATTTTTATGAAACACTGGAAATGAAAGTGTTGACTGCTGAAAACCATTGGAATTAAACTACTTACATGTGTGTCACATGATATATTATCCTTCTCTTTTTAAACCATAGGAATTATGGTTTATCTATATGAAACCTACACTTTGTTCCTAGTTTCTATTTCCCAATCTCATGTTCTCTGAAAGATTCTGTCTACTTGCTATTTGACAAGGCCTTTTCAAATTGTAATGTTGCCTTGTTTGAAACAGTGCATTATTTAAGTAATTGTTAAGGGCACATGTTCTATTCATACAGTGTGTAAATAAGGCCAACTGAGAGCAGCCATTCACAGTCATTTGGCCTACCCTGTGTAGAAAACATTTGTTTGAAAAGCCCAAAATATAATGTATATTTTAGGACACACCTCAGTATGCTCCTCAGTCTTCCTCCAAATATTGGTTATCTTTCTCCAGTCATGTGTCACTTTTCCCACAAGTCTTAGTAATTTCTCCCCCAGACATTTTTCCAAACCTGTTTTGTTCTTAAGTTGTCCTCATATGCTCCTCATTCTTCTCCAAAACAGCTGTTACTACTACTTCATGCTTCTTACATTTATTTCTCATTCCTCTTTTAGTCCCCAGTCCCTTGTCAGTTATTCTCCTCCTTTAATTCCAAAGTGTGGTTATTCTGCTTAGAGGTTGTGCAGACTTCGGTTTCTTGTCTATAATTCTTTTTATGAAGTTTTTACTGATCTTTTTGTTTTCCTTATATATACTGTTCATGTGCCCATCTCACACTTTCTTGTCATTCCTTCTCCATTATTCATAATCCTCACTACCCCTGGAGGAGGAATAACAAGGGTGTGTGTGAGGAAAAGACTGAGGTGCAAAAGAATAAAAACAAGTATGGGAGGAGAAAGAATGACAAGGATCAATTGTGAGAAGTATGTGTAAGGAGGACAACTGATGAAGGTTAACTGAGCAGCTTCAGTGACAGAGTGTTGGAGGGTGGCTAAGAGGTTTTCATTATTTTCCAGTTTACTTATTGCCAATATGTTATACAGAGTGTTAAAGAGTACTTCCCAAGAAATATATGGACGTGAACCATTAAGCCGCCGAGATTCCAATTATAAACAGGGACATTGTGTGATGAAAATGACTGCTGAATGACACAGGTTTTGAGGAAAGACAACATTTTGCAGAGGAAGGGAGAAACACAACCAATTTGTGACTGAGATTTAGTTGGGGTGGTTAAGATTTGGAGGAGGAATAACAGACATTTGATGGAGTAGTGTTAATGTTTGGAGTAGTGCTGGAGTACATTGTTAAATGGACACTGTTTCTATATGCATGATCTGGTTTTAACCTCATGCTCCCCCAGTCAGTTCTGTAAATATCTATACTTCTTCAGAAAGACAAATTTTAAGTAAATATATTATATTATGATTTTGTTCTCCAAATTCGAATTTGACATCAGGGCACAAAGCAAACCTTCCATCAAAAAAGGTTTCTTAATGAAGCAAGTATGTGATTGCAGGCAGGACTAGCTGATTACTTCATGTATTTTTTTTAACTTTAACCCTTTCGCTGCCAAGGACGTATGGCATACGGACCTACAAAAGTGCTTCCAGCTGGCCAGGCATTTACAGTTCTACTATAAGCGATGGCTTTAGCGACCATCAGCTTATAGTATAACTGTTCAGCAGACTGTCCCCTTTAAATTAATAGCTGTCATCAGCGGCTCACAAGCCGCTGATGA
>NW_017307576.1:35425-41103 GCF_000935625.1 Nanorana parkeri
GTGTGTTTTAACAATTGAATTGTGTATTTTTATCGGTTTAATATTAATTTGAGAAACATTTGCGCAATTATCGCAGGGCCTACAAATTTAGTATCACCATCTTTTTATTCTACCGGGCCTGCGCTTCCAGAAAATATATGGTTTGGGGGGTCTTTTACAAACGCTAGCAACGCAGCAGTTGAAAATCAAATCAATAGGAAAAAATTGCAGAAAATTCAAAAATGGCTTGGCCAGCTGATTTGAAAAATGTTCCGGAGGGCTTGGCAGCGAAAGGGTTAAGATCAGGTTCAAAAACACTGCAATGCATGTGATGTATAAAGAGGTACATACATTTCACTGCAAAATGTAGGGGGTGAGTCAGAGCTCTGACTTATTATCCTGCAACTCATACAGGAATTCTGGAGGCTACTTTTACAGTTATGTTGGTATAAATGATTTTATTTTATAACAGGCCCACTTAAAAACACAAAGAATTCCACATATTTAACTTGGTTTGCGTTATCAAACTAGAGCAGCAGATTGACCAATTGTGTCTTCCATTCTTTAAAAAAATGAAATAAAAAATAAAAGAAACTTTGAAACATTATTGCTGTTCTATGATTTCTGGATTAGCAAACATCAAATGACTATTCACTTAAGACCAGATTGTTTGTGCAAGTTACATATCTACTCCCTTGTTCAGACTATCAAAACAGCTTATCTTCATCTTGCAGAGCTGTGTCTATGGCGCATTTAACATTTTCTTATGGAGATTAACACAATGTTTTCAAATAATGCCTTTGTTAGTCTTCCATGCAGGTAGGATGTGAGCACTTACATGGCATTTCTTACATTGCTAATGCATTGAAATTAAACTCTGCCCTGGGTTGGAAATGAATCATTGCCAAACACTGCTGCAAATTGTGATATGTTTGTAGTGCAGAAAACAGATGGAATAAAATAACAGTTCATATTCTTGACAATATGTTGTCCCAAAAATTCTAAATTCGGAGAACGGCAAAGCAAAAATGCAAATCTGACACAATCTGCTGTCCTCTTTTGTACACAGTTTCAATAAAATACATGTGTGTGCCTTAAAGATTGACATATATTTAGCAATCCATTTCCAAAGAAGTGAAGATGTTTTACAGAGGAGGAAGTCACTGGATCTGGTCCATTTCTGATTAGAATAAAATAATATCTAGCTTATTCAAGTACATTTGTGCAAAGAGCAAAGTGCAAAGAGCAATCAGAATGTGTAACATGCCATAGTCTACAACAGCCAATCCAATTTAAGATCACTTCAGTCAGCTCAGAAAAGAAATTAGTTTTTATTGGTTGCAATGCCATATGGGATAAAAGAGATATACAACAAATATCTGTCTTAGTCTGTGGTGCTTTTCATGTAATCATACATATATGGAAAACCATTAGACAGTCTACCTATGTTTTAGTGAAATTTCCAATAACCCTGCAATGGGTATGCAGACTTCCCCTTGTATATATATTTAACAATGTGTAACAACCAAGCAAGAAAACACTGCCAGGTCTGCATATTAGGCATATAGAATATTATCCCCATGGCAAAATAAGCAGATTATATTTTACCCGTGGATAGTGCAAGTAAGGGGGTGGGATGTGTGTGCAACAGTTGGAGAGATACACTAAATTAATGACTTTATGGGTTTCAAGGGAAGAGTACTATGAATACTACAGCACATAAATACATTATTGACTATTGTGTGTTTCCAACCTTGTGGAAACAGTTTGTAGAAGTTTTTTTTTCTGTTGTAGCATACTCTGCTTCTTTACACAAAGCCAGATCTACCACATGGTTGGACAAATTTAGTGTGGAGAAAATTCCATGGCTTGTACAGCCCCAACCCTATTGAACCCCTTCAGGATTAGTTGGAATATTTTAATATTGTTAAAAATATACAGGTTATGTCTTCACTCAGAGGGAATCCTTGATCACTTGAATCCCAATAGTGATTGATTATAATAACTAGAGAACATGATTTTGGGAGATGGGAAACTAATGCTCATATTTCCATACTGGGATTTTTACTTACCTCTTTCATATAACCGGACACATATTAAAAAATACTCTGTGAGTTGGGCTGTAAAAGCATATGCATCGTGTTTTGCCTATATATTTTCAATTTTTATACATTTTGCAAGCATTGCATGCATCAGTCTAGTCTACTCAGCTGTAATACCTTGGATTAGCCAATATAATAAACAGCACAGACACTTCATTCATGGCAAATGTTCAGCATTGATCGATTTTAGAACAAAACTTCTGGATATCTTCAGAGTGTAAGAGAGCACTGTAGATTAGCACCATAATTCATCAAAATAGATCATGCCCAAGGCAGGCAAAGGTTTCCAAAGAAAAAACTATCCTGTAAGAGAAAACAGTTAATGGAATTTCTGAAAGCCACAAAGTGTAACTCTGTTAACAATAGTCCTACTGAGGATTAACTTTTTCAATATATCTTACCTAAATGTGGATCATTTTAGAACTTTTAAAGAAAAGACCACACTGAGATTTAATGGTATTTTTAAATGTAAACAATATACTGTTGTTATTGTTGTTGTTGTTATTATTAGTAGTAGTAGTGGTAGTAGTAGTAGTAGTAGCAGCAGCATTAATGTACTGTATTGCTATTACTATTTGTATTACTGTTACTATGCTTATTATGACATGATAAGAATAGTTAAAGTAAATTATAATTATGTCAGAGCTTTGTACAATGGGAAAAAAGAATTAAAAATGCATAACTATAAAAAAAGTGAGAATAAAAATCAGTTAGTAGATGTTGACATGTTAATGTATATTGTACTATGATATGGAAAGTTCAACTTGAGTATTATTGTTATTAAAGGATTTCTATAGGCATGACCCGATTTTACAGCCCAACCTCCTTCTCCCCCTCAAGAGCATATGTCAGAATTATTTTTTGTCCTGCAGCAAGAAATGTTTTTTTTTGTTTTACTCCCTTTGGCATCATCACCAGTCTTGTTAAATTCTTGCAGGATAAACTGCTGGGAGATCAGCAGGGTGCCCTATGTCAGTTTCTACTCATGTCAGCACAGCCACTAGAACTACATCTCCTAAGAGTCATTTCTTTACACACAGAATGTGAGCAGATTCTTTGGAGTCAATGTGGCAGCATATTTTACTAGGAAAGAAAATAAAGTAAAGAATACCATGTGTAGAGGGACAAGGAGGGGTAAAAAAAGAGATAGTTCCATATTTCAGCAGGGAAGAACTAAGGCAGTGACAACACTGCTTGGGAATTCAGGGAAACAGAGGCAGCGTTGCCAGCCAACAACAGACGCACGATAGAAGGATGTTGGCAGATCACCAGGTGTATTTCTGTACTTACATACATTAAATACAAAATTTGACTAGAGCATAGCCTGCTTAAATGTAAAGTATAATAAACTGTGGTGTCTGGTATTATGGTTTACAAAGCAAATTGGTATTCAGCGGCCTTCTAAAATATAGATTTGGTGCTCTCCTATACAAAGTAACAAGAGGGATTTTAATAATCAATACAAACACAGTTACAATAGTTATCCTGAGTAATTATCCTGCAACAAATAAGGTTTTTGCAAACCTCAGGCTTTTCAAAGGTTTTGCTTTTCACTCTTTGGAGCTATTACTAAATAGTGATTTCAGTAGTTTTAATCTAGAATCAATATTATAAATTAGAAACTCTTCAGCATATTGACTTGCATTTCCTCTCCAATGCATGCAGGCAAAAATTTTAATTCTGGACTAACAACACTGTTGTCGACTTTGTACAGCAAAAATAGAAAAGTACCTATACAGCACTGGTATGTATATTGTCTGCCATGATTACAGGCTTTACTGGGCAATTTATGGCAGCCCTTGACCCTAAAGGGACTTACAGTCTAATGCCCCTACCAGGGCTGGAATGATACCTTTAGCCCCTAGACCAACATTCGTGGGCCCCTACCTCCTAGGAAGTTTCCCCACTCTTCATCATTATACCCAGAAACTACCATTAGAAGAGTACAGCAAAATGCCACTCTACTCTGCTAGAAGTTTTGTTCAAGATGTATGCATTTATAGTGAGTGAACTGTAAGCAGACAGCTACTCTATCAAGTACGATAAACTATGCAGAAACTGCAAGAATGAACCCAGCCATACAGAACTGGTAGTTTATAACCTACTACTGACAATTAGCGACACAATGTGTGGATGGATATGCCATTTTAGCCCTGCCTGTCTATGCCATGGCTTATGTTTTCAGCAATCCAATCCAATTCTCAACACAGACATGCATTACACAGACTACATAGAATTCTAGGCTAATTGAAAGTAGGAATCTGTAAGTAGAAAACCTACCAGTATGGCTTTTTAAACCTGCTTAAGTCTCTCAACTTGTGGTGTTGACATACACTTAGAACTAATCTCTGATTGGCAGAATAAAAACTGATGCATGACTGGTGGTGTTTGTCAAATTACGTTTGTCTATCATGGGAATTTTAGAGCTGATTAGCAAGTCTATCTGGCATGCGGATATTCCAATTAACTGTAATTGAAATATAGGATCATATATGGTTTATGATGTTACATTGTTTTACATGTTTTCAGGATGCTATGCACTTTTTTATGTTTCTGCAGTGCCAGCAATGTTTGATATATCAACTGGAATATGTCAGGTACAGATTAACATAAAGCAGAAAGTTGATGATGTGATGTGGCTGTAACTTATGTGGATTACATTGTGGGATATTGTAACCATTTTAGTTGTGAGTGTTTTATATGTACTTGTCTTGAAATATCAGGAAAACATTTATAAGAAGTACTTATGCACTCATTTGCTTTTGGGGTCATACACCTGTGCCCCTTGTTCCAATGTGGACTTCTAGATTGTGTCCCCCCCTCAGACCCTGATATATCTTTTGGTCTGTCTCCAAAGGTACCCCCTAATGTTGATAAACAAGTTACATGGTTTGTTACAGGAAGGGGTGTTGGCTGCTTGCCTGGACAAGGGCCAGGGTGTATTTTTAAAGGAAACTCCCTGCCATTTGATATCTAAAGAGTTTTCTTTAAAAAAAGGGGTTCCCCACACATGCAACTGGGGGAGGCTTGATACTAAACAAAGATTAGTAAAATAAATGAATAAAGTAGTTAGGAACATTAATAATCAAGAAAAAGAAGTAGTTGGATTGCCAAGAGAATGCAGGAACCTAACATTGATAGTTTTCACAGAGACAGACATGACAAAGAAAAAATAAATAAATACAATGTTTACTCAGCAACTCCCTTCTGTACTTAAAGGTTAATAGGCATTTTGCAAATAGGCAAGAGCGCTGTTGAAATAAACAAAAAAAACATACATACATGCCCATAGATTTAGCCTATCAGATTGTAGTTTTCAAAAAGGAGAGCAGGAGCACCTCAATTGTAGGGAGGGGTGAGGAGGTTTACATGTCTATCCAACAAAACCTCACCCTTACGCCCCCCCAAAAAAATCCCCTGCCCTTCTGCACAACAAAAATATATAAAAATATACAAACAATATTTGTAAACTGTAACAATGTTTCATAAGGTACAGAGATCAACATAAATGAAGCATGCATTGGTATAGCAATAATTCAGATTGTAGTTTCCAATAAAGAATTGCAATAGAGAGCAGGAGCACCTCAATTATGGGGG
>NW_017307576.1:41306-66360 GCF_000935625.1 Nanorana parkeri
ACAGTTTGAAAGAGGAGCGGGACACGCTGAATGGGGGGGGGGGGGGGGGGTAAGTGTCTATCCTTACCTCCAAAACAAATTCCCTCCCCTCCTCCACAACAAAAAAAAATATGCAAACAATGTTTGAAAATTATAACATTTAAAAAAAATCATACTATTCCATGACAAGTCTGCAAATAAAGGAGATATATGAGAAATGAGAATAAGATGAAGCAGGTCCCCCTTACAGCACTCCAAAAATGCTGTATTTGTAGTGACATTCTTTATGTCCTTATAAGTCTTGCCCTTAATCTAAATCGTATTCTTGTTCAAGGCTAGCAGACTAAATAACTCAACATTACCTTTAGATTATGTTAGTAAATATAGTGAGTCCCACAAACTGGCTAAGTATACTACAGTCTCTACGGATCAGCTGTATTGTCCAGCTGTACTATAACAGAGATTCTAATAGTGCAACTTAATATAGGAGTTGATTTATTAAAGGCAAATTAATAAATGAGGGGAACTCTGCTAAAAATTTGTGTTGAATTTTAAGTGAATTCATGAATTTGCAGTTGAGAATCAAGTATTTCCAACGCAGGTCTACAAAATTTTGTTTTAGTTCTCTAGTTATCTGTGCTGAAACTTCATTGAGTTCTCTGTCTGTTTGAGAGCTAGATCTCACATTTGCCTCTTTTCTGATGCTTTATCAGCTGCTGGTAAGTTGAAAGATTGCTGGAAGTTGTGGAAAATTGATCCCCGTAGGTCTAAAGGTGTGAGTGTCACTTTATTGTGGCTAATTGTGCTGCTAGGGTGCAGAATGAACCTGCCATACTTTTTTTTAATTATACCATTGCTGCATATTTTTACATATCAGGATTTATTCATCCCGACTTAAAATAGTTTGATTTCCACTTTAGGGGTATTGAGGCAAATTAGCTTTATTCAATTCTCTATTGTAATGATGTTAACTTAAATAAATGTGTACTATATGCTTAAGTATTTTGTATATGCCAGATGATTTATACAATCACTCATATGCACCCCAGCCATAGCACACATCCACACATAGAGAAACCCAGGAAGTGCTTGCATATTAGTGCTATCCAGTGTTCTGGGGTCCTGAGATGCTTTAGAAAACATCAGCACTTGAATGCAGGCATCTGGGGATGCCTACTATTTACTGTAAGCCTCCGATTCCTTTAACGGAAATGCATGGGAAATATTTTAGAATATGAAAAAATGCCTCTCCTATAAATCCATGTCTGTGACACCTGTCTAGATCAAGCTCTGGTCTGGTAATAACTTCAGTAAGAAGACAAATACTTTATTTATGCTAATTTTTTAAAGAAATCTATTGAAATTATGTCTTGTGTCCAAAATCATCTGTGAAAACTGACAACTTTGAATAACAGATTCTCATTTTAAAGCACACCACTCATTATGAAAATGCAGATATGATCACACAGAGCTCATTAGCATGTTCATTTGTATCTAATTCAGCTTGAAAATGACCAAAGAGTCTAATAAACAAGGGATGTTCAGTTTATGCAATGCTGATCTTCTTTGTCCTTGAAAAATAGCTACTAGAATATTAAAACAATTGTAAAATAAGCTATGGGTAGGTAGAATAAAGTTATGTAAATATATTTTTTAAACTAGTTTCCCAATTATTGTAGTTAGTGGTACCATTAGGCAGGGGGTTACATAATGGGAATCAGATACAATTAATTGAACAATGTTATAAGTGCATCATTGTCTTCAAAACTATTTAGTGGCTAAGTTGTTAGCACTCCTGACCTGAGGAGCTAGAGGTTCTGGGCTCACTTTCCCTCAGAGGCATTGCCAGGACTGAATTTATATGTTTTGCCAGCCAATTGAATGTAAGCCTCTGGGCAGAACAAAAACATGCTCACAGGATTATATCGTCTAGCTGCCCTGGACATTAGCTCAGGAATTGCTTCCATCCACACAGAAGGTAGAAAAAAACTGTAGGCAAACCAGTTCAACCATTTTCCTTTGTGGCCCGCTAGTAAACTGCCAAAAAATGGAAAATATTCAATAATAATAATAATAATTTGAGATATTTTTGGCTTTAAAGTGACATTAAAGTAAAAAAAAATGTCCCTCCCCCATGTTCATGTTAGCACTTACCTAAAATGATGTCTCTTATTCCGATCTTCTTCTTTCCTGATGTTTTCATCTGTCCCTCCAGTGTTGGCGGCGGCTCTCCGATCCAGTGCTGACTGCTCTGTCCCTCCGATCCAGTGCCTTCATGCGGGTGCACGTGTCCATAGACTTACCTTGCGTCTCTGCTCGTCTCCCGGCTGAGAATCACAACTGCGCATGCGCCCGCCCCAAGATCCTTTGCGGCCACAAGAGCAGTTGCTGATTCTCGGAACGGGAGCGTGCAGCGATAACGAGGTAAGTTTAAACCCCTGTTAAAGCGTTTTTTGTTGTTTTTTGCCTATATCTACTGCTTGCTAACAGTAGATATAGGCAAAAAACGGAGGGTTTAGAACCCCTTTAATTGTAATATTTGGTTTTGGGGAGAGATATTATGTACCTCTAGGTTCCATAGCATAGCATGCATCCCATTCAATGGTGTAATTGACACTCACCTATATAAATCAAAATTAGTTTCAGTAACATAATGGAAACCTCATTGTAAAATTGGAAAGGAATGAGGCAGCACTTGGAATTATACAGTAAGGTTACATTAGACTGTTTACTTATATTGCTGTGTGAGTGGGGGCATATTATACCCATTAAATATATATGGAATAGTTATTGCTTTGTAGTTATCCAGTGTAAAAAAATCCTCTTACATTAGTAGTTAGTAGGAGGAAGAATACTATTTACATTGATTGTAGAATGTTGCATTTTTTCCACTGACCACCAATATACTGTAAGGCACCTTTTTTCTTGTGCTAATCACCAATGTAAGGGAAAATTCATAAACTGGTAGGCAATTGGAAAACAATTTTACATAGGGGTAAATCCTTGGTGTCAGTAGGGGGAACTGATACTTACCTGTTAAAACAGCAGCCTCTGTCTGGTGTTCCAGTACCACAGGCTCTAACAAGCATTGTCAGCACTGGAACATGAATCTGCTTGACAGTGCCTTCAATCAGATGGCACTTTATGGCTAGTTGTATCTGAAGTGGTGCACATCTACCACCAATCTAAGTGCACCACTGGTAATATTAAAAGACCTTGCAGTGCAATAGTCGTATTTTTTCGAGAATAATTGTTTCTTTATTTTCTGCAAAATCAACTTACAACACATTATCGGATTGCAATAGCCCTATTTCACCTAAAGTAGGTGGTAACATAAAACAATAAAATTCAAGTATTTAAAATAAACCTGTTGATCCAAGCTAACCCCTGTTTGTTCCTTACCTTCCTCCCTTGGCCTCAACAGCCAATAGGGAGATACTGCATTAAATAATTGAAAATGCCCAAGGCTTCTTTATGTTGGGCAATTTAAGTGCCCCCACCAAGTGCAGACTCCTTCTAGAGACTCAGAAACTGTAAATAATATTTATACTTTAGATTAATGTTTTAGTTTATACTGTATAATGTTTCATTAAATATAAACACACGCATATTTAGTGCAAGCTAACAAGATATTGCAAAACCATCTCAGGCTCAACAGCTAATTTCTGGGTTTATTTATGCATGCTACAAGTATGCCAGGTTTGATATTGGTAAATTACTTCTTTAGATACAATATAAATGAAAAAAACACCCAGTTTTTTTGGCGCATCTTCCTTTTTCTTCTAAAAAAACAACTTTTTTTAATATCTTGCTTGGTTAAAGAAAATAACAGAAGAGTGGTATATTAAACTCAGCAGTAATGATAACTTATAACAATGAAACAGGAAAAAAACTAAATTGCCTTACAGCTTAAGAAGACCATTGCAGCTTGACGTTTAAAAATATATATATATATTTTTACAAGCGATAAATCCATATTCTGCTTGTTTCAATTCTCTCCTAGTCATTCCAAGTGATATTAAAGTGGAGCCTGAAGGTTCCATAATCTGTTGGCAATCCCAGTATTTTGCTTGTGCTTTGCTTGGATGACTTAACCCAATTCTGATATTTCCTTTGGCACAAATCGTAAATTGGTTTGAGTCAATCAGAAAGGTCAATGCTAAGACTTTTATTTGGGCTCTTTCATTAAAGTAAAAAATGTTTACAATAGTGAACATAAAGATGGAGCACTCTTTATCTTTAGTGTATGGTTCATTTAGAAGATGTACAAAAAATAGACCTCACAATTAATATTTCTTATACTAACCAATCGGGGGTTGACAATTTTTCTCTTTTGCAGTTTAGAAAATGCATTTAGCTGCTTTCAGTAAACTTCTACTTTCCTCTTTCACAGTTCATATATATGAGTCCCAATGTCCCTCTGCTCCGTGGGCTATAACAGAACTGTTGACTGGAAGGCAAAATGTTGATTAAACCAGGCTGAAAAGCAGTCTGGATCTGAGAAATGACTGGGCTTTTTTAAGCAAGCAAGCAAACTAACAAACAGTAAAAACACACAATTACAAAAAAAAACACATTTACTAACATTCTGGAAAAATATACACTGTATCTCCACATTCATTCAGTAACATTGTATAAATTAAAAAATCTATTGATCTGCGCTTATAGATAATAAAGTGCTAATATGGGTAATGAAGCTGCCACAATACAGACTCAAAGGTCCCAAGAATAAAAATAACAATTTTTGCGGCGCTAAATCTCCAAATTCTTTATAATTAAACAATACTATTAATTCATTACTAATGTGCCTCAGCAAAAGCAAAAATAACTGTGATCAATGTGACCCCAAACTGGATGAAAAAATCCAGATGAAAATAAACACAATATGATAATATGTTTTCTGTGCAAAAAATAATTACAGTGAAACAATATGTATATATATCAAAGTCAAAATTATATAAGTGAAAAATTATTATAAGTGATGTGTCACAACAAAACCAGGAATGATTGTGATAATGTGACCCCAGTCAGAAAAAAAGGGCTTCCAGATATACATAAACAGTGAAATGTTCGTGACTATTGAAATCAAAATCCAAAACTCATATAGTGATGAGTACAATAAATATCAATCCTCCGTGATCACTTCCGCATACAATGAGACGCTGTGACGTCAGATAGGCCCCACCCCAACGCGTTTCAGCACTTAAGACATTCTCAAGGGGATAGCAGCTGCGGAAGTGAGCACAGAGGCTCACGAGATACCGATTGCTTTTATTTCAAATGTGAGTTTTTACATTTGTTTTATTAATAAACGTTTTAACATACTTCACCATGTGGAGTTCCTCTTGACCTTTTAATATACGGGATACCACATTCGGTAAACATCTGGAGGAAATGCCAATAATGATCTATTTTAATACCGGCTATCTGGCTATCTGCAAAGCGCAAGAAAAGATTTGTATGCGGTGAGCGTGCACTGCCCAGGGGGCTCCGTGTGAAACACAGGAAGGATCACCTAAGCACAAGCACTTTATATAAGGACTTGGAGGATTAATATAAAACTGGATTGATATTTATTGTACTCATCACTATATGAGTTTTGGATTTTGATTTCAATAGTCACAAACATTTCACTGTTTATGTATATCTGGAGGCCCTCCAGTGGGAACCTGTGAAGCTCTGGTGAACTCCATGCCCAGGAGGGTTAAGGCAGTGCTGGAAAATAATGGTGGCCACACAAAATATTGACACTTTGGTCCAGAAGTAAAGATGTAAAGATCTTCCAGAGACATAATCTCATTAGTGTTAACCCTTAATGAACCCTTTGACTAGACTGTTCCTGAAGAAAGCTCAGTTTGCAGAAGTTACTTACGGATCAGGATGGGAAGGCTCTATGAAATGATTCCATATTGTTACAGAGCAGCCAAATTTTACATAATAGGATGCACTATTAAATAGCAGATATTTTGATATTGTGGAGTGTATTTACTAAAAGCAAATGGGCTATTCACTTTGCAATGGACTTTCCACTTAGCTTAGTGAATGAGGTGAAGCTCTGCTGACTTCCATCACCAAATCATGTGCAGGCAAAAATATTGTTTTTCCTTGCATGTGAATGGGTATCCCATGCAGAGTGAATTTCCTCATATTCACTAAGCTAAGGGAAAGAATACCCTGCAGAGTGAACATTCTGTTGCAAAGTGACACAATGAACAGACATTGTACCTAGTAAATCAACACCCATATATTGTTGCATTATTAGGATCTTGGTTATATTACAGCCACACAATATTTCTAATCTGTGGAGACTACTACCAATAGAATACTTAGGCACTTTCTATATTTATCAACATAATCTAAAGACAATGTTGAAGTATTTAGTCTGGTAGCCTTGACCAAGATGGTTAAAATCAAGATTTAGGTCTAGATTTAGATTAATGTCAAGATTTATAAGGGCATGAAGGATGTCACTACAATGGTAATATTTTTTGTCAAGATGCTGTGAGGGGGACCTGCTCCCTCTCAGTCTTGATTCTTCCTCTTGGACTGTTGTTTCTAAAGAGGAACACCGAACAATCTTCAGTGAGGATTTCCACCCTATGTTTCTTAGGTTACAATGCTGAGCTATTTAATCTGCTAGATGTATTCAAGATGGTTAGTTTATAAGGGCATAGAGGATGTCATTATAATGACATTCATTTTTGACAATGTGCTGTGAGAGGAACCTATGCCCTCTCATTCTTCTTCTTGGACCATTGTCCAACCCCTATATGTCAAGTAAGTCATTACAAGGTTAGCATATCTTTTCTTTGAGATTAAAAATGTACTTCAAGTCTAAGAACACAAGAATCTACTAACCATACTATTTTCATTCTGATGATTTATTATGCAGCCCAAGCAAGCTGTTAATTTGCAAAGCTAGTATCAGCAATAAAATAGCAAAATGTGGATTATAACCTTATCCTTCCACCAGCTTACACTTCATCTCTTTGAGGACGTTGGCTGGAGTGCCTAAAAATGGAATTCAAAAGTCTCAGACCATTTGGAAAAACACAATAAAAAAACATTTGAGTATCATCCTTAATCCTCAGATAGCTAGGAGTTGTTCTATCAGAAACTCAAGTGTGAAATGCAATTTTTCCTACATTACCAGTTTATAAAACTAGCATTATCTCTTGCTTGGTCTTATAATTGATGAAAGCATGAATAGACAAAACTTCAGCCACTGAAGTCGGATGTGAAAATTTAAAGCATGGAAATTTGAAAGAGAGCATATTATAAAATAACTGTAACACTCAGAACATTTGAAAAGGTTTATATTGGGTTTAAATTCTTTTTTTTTCTGACAAATGTGCCCTGTGACATGTAGTATATTAAGAAACTGCTTTTCACGGATGACCAGTTTAGGATCTTATATGATTCATTACAAAAAAAAACATAGAAAAGACAGATAAACATAGATGTAAACTTATATATGCTTTTGTGGTATTTTTTTAAATTAGATAACTTGTATCATTGCAATACAGGCCATTTAGTAATATAATATTAAAAGATAATTCATTGATGGTAAACTGTACTTATACTTTCTAATAGCAGCTATAACAGAAAGAAGAAAATAACACTTTAATAAAAAAGAAATAGACAAATCAACACAATAAAAATTAGTGAACTATAGTTCCAAAGGTGAAAAGTCTCTGTATTAAAACACTTGAAATCCAAGTGAGTCTTCAGTAGGTTTAAACAACAATGGGCCGCCACCTAATATTGGAAAGCAGCCCACACTTTGACATGACCCTTAGATTATTGGAAGGTCAAAACATGCTAGAAAACCAATATATCCACTGATCTGGGTAGTGTATTGATTCCAAGGCTCTTTCCCCCAGTTCACACAATAATAATCAATAAGACGGTTCCCACCATAACTCTCACGTGAGAGTAATGGTATTCCCATAAGAGAGATGAACTCAAAATAGTTGAATTTGATTTTAAAATATATTGATTACTAGAAACGTGAAAATGCTCACATGTAATGAAAGTAGGTAAATATCCCCAACTGAACAAATGGTTTATTCATTGCTCCTCTATGGAAAAGAAAAAAAAAGGATAGATACAACTTAGCTGTACTTATTATTGGATAGAGGTAATTTTACTCTAGCACTTGAAGAAGTTCAGCTATGTTTAAATACCTTGTTATTTATGCTCTAAGAATTTTCTTAAAGCAGGTTCCAAGTAACAAATACTGTTATATAGGCTGTATAACCGTACAGGTTATGATGAGATGGGACTGAAGGACTATCCTAAAAATAAAAGGATTACTCCACATTTCAGGACTGTGGGTGGAACCATGCAAATTATTGCTTTATGCTCCATCATCCAGATGCACATCCAGAACTGCTGTTGTATAGTGCAAATACAGCCAAAAAGTGATTTATTCCAAACTACATACAGCTGTTTCAGGCTTTTTGGCCATCATCAATACAGTGTATAGAAAAACCCTGGTTTCTATAGAATAGGACTTGGAACCCAATAAGACATCATAACCAAATAGATTTTGGTGAGTAGAAGAAATCAAAATGTTCACACTCTAATCAGTGTGCAGCACAGTAAAGCTTTCTTAAAACGGACTGAATTCACATGTATTTACATGTATTTTCTGTGCTATGGGTCCCTTGTCACCATAACCTGATTGGTTACATCTCTGGGACATGAAATGAAAGGAAATCCCCCCAACTGGACTCAGACAAAAAAAAAAAACGGATCTGAATTTGGATGATATATACACTTTACCAAAAGGGGGTTTCATTTAAAAAGATTTTATTTGACAGAGATTAAGAACACATGTAGGTTTAAAGATGAAGTACAGGTTTTAAAAATCTTTACTCTTGCAGTGGATTCCCCACACTGGTGCAATGGTTAACTGGTTGTTTTGCCTTGGCAATGATGAATAAGATGTTATAATTACCTTATTCCTAGATTCCACCAGCAGCCGTCACCCTCCTCTGCTGTCGTTCAGTGTTGTGGGTGAGCCCTTCCCATAGTCCCATACAATGCAGGACTGATAGTCCTGCACTATACTGGATTAAGTCAGAGAGATGTGATCAGTCAGGGAGTAAAGGAAAGAGATGTCATAGGGCTCATTACATGAAGTGTATATTACTATACCATCCCTTTCAAGTATAAATAAATAATTTTATGTGAAATATACAGTATATACATATTATGTATGTTACTCATATGTGCATGAATGTGAAAGATATAGAAAACATTAAGTGGGCTCTATCTTAGGCATAAAATACATAATGTATCATGGTCACAAAAATCAGATTGAAACATCTATTTTTAATAGTTTAACACCAGTGGGATCATTCATGCACGAAAACATGCTAGATATGGAGCATGACAGATAATTTTAGAACCACAGTTGCTGTAAATAAATAGAGCTTATTAGCTGAATAAATCAATAACATAGAAAAGAGGAAATATATACATGGGGGTTGGAAAATCAGCTAAAATATTTTAACTGTAAACTGCAAGGGCCCTCTACTTAGGATAAGTTTAAGCCTGTGAAATGAATGTCTCTCAAAACATTGTTTCTCTATATATGAGGTAAACAGCACATTCTGGAAATGTGTGCTTGTGGAAACTATGCTAGGTCTGTGAGTTGTCTTGGATCTTGGCAATTGGTCCTCAGCTATGTGATCTTCAGGGAACAATTGACTGTTGCAAATGGGCTTTAAAACAAATCCTGACTGACCTCTGTAGTTGCAGGCAGTGTGAGGCACTTCATCCTGAATGTTCACAGCAGAAGCGCTGAAATCATTCCACTTATTCCTACAACAGATCATCTTCCCCTGCTTCCTCTGCCAGAGCTCCCACTCTGTATTTACATAAATAAAGTAAAAGGATGAAATGCTGCTGAGTCACTGCTGGGAGGGGGAATCTGAGCTTTCGAGTCACTACTAGAAGGGTGGAGCTGAGCTCCCCAAGACAGCACAAAGAGTAATGGTGGCCTGCAAAGTACCTTAACTCAAAGTCAAAAGGTTATAGTTGACTACAGTCACATCTATTTAAGAAGGTGAATTCTGGTTGGTTTCTCTAGTTTAATGCATTAAGAAAGCAGTTTTTGTTTTACTGAAATGCCTGTATTTTATTAGGCTGAAGGCAGTACAAATAGGCCAAGGACATGTGTTTCTTCCAAACAACACTGTAGTTTATGTTTACTGCAGCAGTTTAATGACCTTAGAAATAGTTGTGTTGAATTGTGGCCTTGCATGTAAAACTATACTAGGTGCTGCCTCTCTTTGCCTAATGAATATAAACATGTGCCATGTCAATACAAGAAAGGCAGTATTGGTGCAAAGCATTTCTCCAAAGTAGCCAATAAGAAATTAACTAATAAGGTTAAAAACCATAGTAGATGCTAAAAGAAGAACTCCGGGCCAAACCACTGAAAGGGTTAACTGCGTTTTTTTTTTGTTTAGGCGTTAAAAAAAGTTATACTCACCCAATGCACCGAATCGGCTTGTTCTTAGAATGGTCCTTCCAGCCTCTCTCCCCTCCTCTGCAGTGGTATAATATACCACTATGTATAGATTAGAGGACATTGAGACATTCCAATGCTACAGCATAGAAGGAGAGAGGCTTCAGAAAATGGAGAAGCAGGGAGACATCTCAGCAGTTCAGATGGGGATAACATAACTTTTTAGCTCCTAGACAAAATGAGCAGTTAACCCTTGCAGTGAAGGGGTAGCCCCACTGCAAGAATTAATAAAAGTTTTTCCCGGAGTTCTTTTTGTATGTTAACAGAGTACATTTAACAGAAAATCAATTCATTAGATTTTCTGGAAAGAAAGTTCATACTAGTTTCGAACTAAACTACTACTTTTTGATAGGTTGCTATGGTGAGATAATTGGGACGACAAACTGTAGTTCATATCTGAAACAGGTCAAAGTTTTTAAAGTTGGCTCATCTCTACTCATCAGTTATAATAAGTTGAGATAAGCAGAGTGGGTTCTGATCTGATTGCCAGAATTTGCAATCATTGGAATTAGAAGGCAAGGCAAAGTTTTCCCTTTTCTTTTTTTTTAACCTTTGCCCATCACTAAGTTCTACCCAAGATTGATGTATGTTATTTAATGACAACTCTTCAAAGGGTACTATCCTGCAATGCAACAGCTTATGGTCTGTGGTTTGTGGGCTGTCTAGGCTTTTTGTAGTTGCCTTTTTTTATTATTCTAGATTTATTTTGTAAATTTGCATACAAATTTGAAAAAGCTGCTTTCCAATATTCTGTTAGACAAAAGAGAATTCTGATCAGTCCACCAAGAAAATATGTGTTTAGTGTATGTTGTCTTAAAAGAGATTAATTACTGAGATAATTTAAAGAGAATGCTGGAAAAAAAAGTATTTGTCACCTAAAAAAACAGTATTTCCCACAAATATTTCATTCACAAAGACAAGGCAAGAAACCAATATTTAATTCCACATAAAACCAGGTGCAGCACTACAATGCTGGATGATGCTCTACAAAAGGCTTTTTATGCAAGGTGTTTATAATCAGAGGTTTGACCGATGTTGATCAAAGGCCAGTCAACAGAGAGAATGCCAGGGAACCAGTCATCTACCCAGATGCTGTTAGGAAATGTATTGTAGAATTTGGCAATGTTTTGATTTGCGAACCGCCAAATACACCTCATGTGTGGCTATATCAGCTGGCTGGAATGAAGGAGCAGATCCGGCACAGAAGAAGAAGACAGTAAAAGCAATGCCAGTAAAATAAAGAGAAGTGTCACATTCAAACAACAATGATATTGCATCCTTTTTGTGTCCTTTAGGATGTCAACATTTCTGGAAAAGGTTGTTGTATAGTTCTTGCTTTTTAGAAGACACTAATAGAATGGTCAACTCCGAAGTCAACCTTCTATGGAGTTCGGGTTCCAGTAGTATTATAAAACATGCTTGCAGTGGTCCTTATTTTTTTCTTCCTAAAATGTTAAATAAGAATAAGAGCATTGCTTCAGTCATGATGTACGTCGGTCCCTGGAATAACTGCTCTCCATGTCATTCCCATCTCCTGCAGCCTCTCTACAGATTTCTTATATCTATTTGCCATCAGGATACCCAGGCTGTATTCTAGGACTGTAAACCACACTTTAACCACCTGGAATACATATCGAATTACTGGAATACATGCCTGCCAACACTTGCCCCGCCCCCCCTCGCATGTAAATCTTCTGAAGCTGATAACTTATGATTCCAGGCTCTGACCCGTACCGACAATGATGTTATGTATATTGAAGTGCTATTACTTTATACCACAGTAATTTGTCATTTTATTGCCTTTTACCTTAAATAAAAATGTATATGGAAAAAAAGAATAAGAGCATTGCTTTCATAATGCTTCTCCAGGTGTTTCAGATTAATCTTGTTTTGGGTTGTGTTTACCAGGAAGTTTTAAAGTTGGTGCATTGCTACAAAGTTGGCAGATCCCCAGGAGGCATATTTGAATTATTATATTTAACTGTGGAGTTATTAGCAACCATGATCCAGCCCCGTAGTAATTTTCTACAAAGTCCAGTGCTTTTCCTATATTCAGTAGGCTTATCCAAATTATTACATCTGAACTCCGGGCAGATGTTAAAATAAAACTATTCAAAAAAGTGATATATTCATTCAAAAAAAGTTTTAATTTATTTTATATGCAACTACTGTATGCACTTGATATTCGCCTTCTGGAATCCCTTAAATAGACTGGGAGAGGGAGGAACAGCAATTTGGCCACAGATGTACTGTGCCGACAAGGAATATGCTGACCTAACGAGAGGGATGAGTTTATTAGTCTATTGATGCTCCTTCACTGGCCAGTGGCCAGTCACAGTTCGTAAATGGGGAGGTGACCAGGCTGTATTAGATAACTGCAGTACAGAAAATTAGGTCATTAGACTGGTTGTGCTGTTTTCCAGAACTTATCTTAGGACTGAAGGGAAAACGCCTAGTAAAATAGCTCCCATATACATTATGCATTCCAAATGTGTATATAGCTGTTTGCTTGGAGTTCAGCTTTACCATTTATGTACATGTTAGCAAACAAATTATATTCATATCAGAATATGCAGCTGCCATGATAGCCATCAACCCATGCTATCTAAATGTATATTGATTAATTTGGGTACCCATATTATTTGTCAAATAACATTGGATAATATACATATAGCATACAAATGTTTGACATCTTTATCATTGCTGTTAAAGCAGTTTGCCTGCTGTGGTGATTGCCCCACACCAGAAATATAGATCATATTTTTGTTATCTCCTCTCTTAATTATACTATACAGACTGCTTTCATCATCTACAATCATAGGATACATTGCGTAAAATGTTAAAGTTTTAAGGATGTCAAATATTATGGACTTTCTCTTAACATTTGGTTTCAATACACACTTACTGTTATTCGGCCTACATGTTTGTAAATGCCAATCAAGGTAATTATTAAACTGCTATTTTCAGTTTCCAGTAAACAAAGCTTGGAAAATGTATGTGTGTGACATGTCAGGGAGCAGTACCAAAGATTTTTCATCAGTCAAGCAGACTTTTATTTTTGACAAATCACCTGTTATAAGGACATATAATCACAATAGGCTACTTCTAGCTAAAAGCAATTATAACTTCCTATGTATAGCTTTTGTAATACATAAAGTTAAACTCCAGACAGACTATGCAAATGACTCCAGCTCTGTATTCATCTGTAAAACATTAAATGCATTTGTCTAATTGCAAGCATTGTAGTTTCTGAATTTAACTAGATATTTCCCTTTTGCAATCTCATGTACAACCAAACTGAGACAGGGAGAGAGAGAAGCAGCACTAGGAGAGAGTCCTAGAGAAGCAGCACTAGGAAAAAGGAGGAGAGATCAGAATGACAAGGACATTAATTAATCTGCTGCTTCTATTTTCACTGTGCAGTCACAGGCTGGGGGAGGGACAAGTCCTATAAGTGTTACCTATACTTGTGACTACAGCAGATCAGATCTCCTCCCCTTACAGGCAAGGTTGTACTCTGTAGCAGAGCTGTGCAAATCACAGAAAGAAATTGAAAGTAATGTAAAAATGAAGTAAAACCACTCTCTTTTATGTATTTTATTTTTTAAACTGTCTGGAGTTCAGTTATAAAGAAAGGTTTTGAAATACTCTCTGAAATAATAATAATAATAATAATCATCATCATCACCATCACCATCATAATACAGCTTGGAAAATACTGCATTTTATAGTCATCCAAATGTAATTTTTAAGTATTATGTAACATTTTAATAGAAAAAAATTGGCAACTTTCCTCTTTACATTTCTTAAATAAACAGAATTTGTCACCAACAAAGGAACACTTGGAATTGTTGCAGCTCACCAATAAAAGTAACATATTTTCTGAAGTTTATGTACAGATTTTTGTTACTGTGTAATACAAAATATACTCAGAGAGCAGACAAGTTGAATAATTATCTGCACCAACCAGGCATCCAGTGTTGTGAGCTTCTGAATCTACGCAGCGTTCTGTGTCGGGGATCTAAAAGTACTTTCTTGTCAAAATTGAAAATAAAGCTTTAAAAGCATACAGAGAACATCACCTACTTTCTAAGTAGTTTACTGTCTAGTCAGGCTGGGTGTAGTTTACCTGTCCACCCCATACCTTTGTGTCTGTATTCTCACAATCAACAATCAAAATCAAACCTGCCTTGGAAGGTTATTCGTGATTGTTGAGGTAAAAGAGAAAGTTAGCCCTCATTCACACTAGAAAAGGCCAGCACGTACAGCTCTGTGCTGCGTGCACGGCCGTATCGCTCAGCTCCCTAGAAGGACAGGTGCTGCGTGTGATTAGTACGCAGACCACATCCTTCTCTATCGGAGTATGCGGCCGTACGCCGCCCTACGCTCAGCCCAAGTGGAGTTCCATATGGATGCGTGTTTCCTAGTTCGGATGCAGACAGGATCCATTCTGTCAGCGTACGAGTACGGACAACTGCATCCCCATAGGCGTGCAGGGCTGGGGCATAGAGAAGGACAGGGGCTGCGTACTAATCACACGCAGCACTTGTCCTTCCCGGCAGCTGAGCGATAGGGCCGCGCACGCAGCTGTATGTGTATAGAGCTGTACGTGCCGGCCTTTTCTAGTGTGAATGAGGGCTAATACAGTACAAACTTCAGCACGTACACTCCTACTGCCTTCCTACTGACCTTCAATGGAATTGCATATGCCTAATTCCTTAATTGCTTCACCATATTTAAGTTATAGACAGACAAAACTATCCCTATTGGTTATGGATAAAGTAGGTAATGTATAAAATCCCCGGGTACTTTTATTGTGGTCTGTGTCTCTATCTGGTAGATCCACTCTCTTTGTCCTAGTGACCATTATCTTTGTGACAGAAAGTGATTGGAAATCCAACATTGTACAGCTGTCAATAGAACAAGAAATATAAATCTTCACACGGGGACACACATGTGATTACTCTCTAAGAAGGGAATTTTCACTTTGTAAATATTTCTTCCCACTTGGATCTGTGGGACAAGGACCAAAAGGAAATCTTCGCAAGGCATAAGAAAATAAACCCATAGGCATTTTTCCCTTCCCTACTCTATCCAAAACTAAAGACAATGTTTTAACTATACATACACTTTAAGCTAATGCATAATAAAATTGGATGTTAGAATATGTTATGAGAATGAATGCTAATATAAAAGCATATATATAATCAAATAGTATACTGTTATCAGCAGTTAAAGAAAACTCATGGTAACTGAAGGTCTGAAAATTCTGCCTTTCCTTGAGAAAATGGAACCCTATGTTTGTTCTGGCAGCTGGTCATGTGAACAAACTGTGGCACTGAACATGTGACCAGCAACTAGAGGAAGCATAGAGCTTAGTAGTAACATTCAGACACAGCTAATAAAACAGTGGCCCTATCTAAACAGCAGTCCTCTTTCTTAGCAGAGATTACATAATAAATGCCTCAGCATCAGTTGTCTTTCCAATGATGGCAGTTATTTTTTTTCTCAGCAAAAATGTGAATTTTTGTCAGTCAATTAATTAACATTTAGCTATTATATGTGGTTGTTAAAGTAAGTATTTTTAGGTGTAGATCTTCTTTAATAAGAGTGGGGCCCTAATGTAGAACATTTTCTCATAAATTGTTTTTTAACCCTAATATCCACAGTAAGTTACCAAAGCTTGGTATCCTTTTTTACCAATGGGTTTATACATTTTTAATCCAACTTTACATGTAAAAATGAAATCCCAACTTTAGCCAACATTTTTATTCTGTTTTAATAGACTGGGGAAATGTTAGAGTCTTTGTTGAGTAAATCAAATGTCCCATTTAGGAAGATTTCCTCAGTGGTGAAAGGTTAGAACTTTTTATGTCTTTACATCAAAAATCACATAGGCACTGAAATTGAGGAAAAAATTCCCCAATGGAGTCACTGATGCAATTTAAAGCTTTAGGACCTATTCACACCAGAGCACTTTAGTAACACACATTAGTGGTGTAACAATACCATAGCAGCCTATGCAGCCTATGCAGCTGCTATGAGGCTTGTGGGTGGAAGGGGCTCCATTAGAGGAGCTGCTAAGGCAATTTATGGAGCAAGCAGTAGGTCAGATCCCAACAATATGTGACGATGGGACTCTCAGCCTCACCCTTCAAAGAGATTATCCAGCTTGTGGGACGGCAATCTAAGGCCAACAGACTTATCGTCAATGGTGTAGGTTAACTCTACAGTTAACCCTTTACACACACAAACAATAGCAGCTACCATATGTATATGACAGAAACATGCAAAGTGTAGAAAAATATTTATAATGGAAATATTACAACAGCAAAACAAAAAGGGGTTAGCAATGAAAGTAGGTAACAAAGATTTTTGGTTATGGGGTTCCAGCAGAGTTTAGTCAATAAAACACAAAGTTGGTCTGATCTGAGACTGGCTCTTTATAAACTGTTGTCTCATGCTTTTTTTTACTGTTTTGCAGTAAGGAGATTTTGTTTAACTGTCTTAGTAGTGCAGATGTATTACCTTTAGAGCTTCTGGCCATCCTAGCCAACACTAAAAATAACCCTTTATGACTAGTGCCGTCTACTCAGGCTGTAAAAGTTTAAAGAAGTTAAGATTAATTGTGTGCAGGACTACTAACAATTGTCATAATATAAAATTAAATAAATACATAATATACAGATTGTGTGATGGTCATTAGTATTATCACTACAACAATTTTTTTTTCTTTTTACTGACTGCTACACCACCTCTGTCTGCCCTTGCATTCTGTGGTGGCAGAAGGGGTGGGAGGAATTCAAATTAACATGGCCCTGAGATCTAACATGTTGAAAAATACTGGTGAATAGCTGGAAAACTGATGTTAAAAGTTTATTTTCTGCATGTTCTGTATGCAGCTCTGGTCCCTAGTGATGTACTGATTATGTTTACAGCTCTCCTGCTACCTGCCCTTTTTTAGACATACTTTATGTTAAGATTAATGACAGTTGGGAGGTTTCGGGGGGGCCCTATCAAAATCTGGCTATGGGCCCCATAATCCTTAGTTGTATCCCTGGTTGGCAGCCTATTCAAATGAATAGACCACCTCAATGCAAGGCACATTACCAAGTGACTTAGGGAACATTCACTGAATGCATAACAACATACTGCTCTGGTGTTAATGGGCCATTACACTATCTAAAACTAAGAAAAAACATTTTCTCTGGACATACACTGTATTACTGGGACATGCTTTAGAGGGCAAGAGGACAGTTTAGATTTAAATTGGGTCATACATGGAGCTTACCTTTAAATAAAGTGAGAAAATTGTCCTTTGGGCAATGTGCCCCTCTCTACTCATTGACCTTTGGTCAACAAGTGAGGAAAAGAATCAGAAATCAATATTATAATTAATAGTTTTCTATAACAGAGCATGGGAAGCAAAGTCTAAATGGCCCTTTAGTAATTCACAGCCGAACATCAAAGCAGGATGTAGAGGGATAAAAAGTGCTAAAAAATTAAATAATATTATTTAAATGAGCCAAATGCTTCTAAAAGACAATTGTTGGTAGGAGAATGGATTTAGAAGAAAACTGATGTAAAAACTCAGAAAGGAAGGGTGAGAATTAGAAAACGTACTGTTTCATCTTGTTTTGACTCAGAGCTAAAGTTTCTATAAAATAATATCTATAGAAAATATAGAAAATATCTCATAGACAATACAAAGCATATGTTCTGTAAGCATGCAATAAATAACTTTTACATCAAAGTTCTAAAACCCTCTGTGATACACAGGGAATTGAGACCGTCATTTTTTTTTCTTTATTATTCTTTAAAACCGCAAGCTACTTAATAATTAAGTTGGCAACAATTTCAAATGAATAAAAGCTTGATTTCATTTGCCATACTTTGGAGAATTGTTTAAATATACTAATCTTTACCGCTGCAATTTATGATTTTTTATGCAAATGAAGAATAATAAAAAAATAATAATTTGGATGATCTGCTTTGTATTATTCAGTAAGTTCATGCTGTCACTGGGGACACTCAGAGGCACCTTGCATACAGTCTTGTTTATCCTGACTTACATAAAATGTAAATGTACAAAGTTTTCTAGAATGTCGTCTACTTAAGCCCTGAGTGCCAGCGGCCTAGATTTCTCTCATTAGAGCTTAGTGTTGCCAAATCCTGATTCCTGATGTCGGGGGATTAATTACTTTTCTTTACTCCATAACAAAGAATAATACAAGTTTGTGCAGCTGCCAGGCAGTTATAGTTTGGTCATTTCACTTTTCTATTTTCTGTTATGCACTGGATATTTTCTAAACTGACCTGAAAGAGAATCAGCGTTCAGTGGAATTATTCAAGAATCTTTATATTTAGTCTTTAGGTATTAAAGTGGAACTGAGCCTTCCTATTCTCTTATTTGCTGAGAATGCTGTCATCATAGACCCTATTTAGATCTGCATTTACCATAGTCCTGCACATGTGATGAGCTTTAACACCAGCTATTTGAGGGCTTTAAAGATTGGTTGAGAGCTGACATAAACAGACACTGGTAGCTGTGACAGTTAGAAACACAAAGCGCACAGCTCACCCATATCATGCATCCTTGTAATCCACATTTGGTGCACAGATAACTCTCTTCTGGAGTGTTGGCTCAAAAACTGTAGAACCAGCACATGATGATCTTCCAAAGAAATTCAAACTTTATTTACACCTTCCCCCCGAGGGTAATTTGACCCCTTTATGTTGGCAGAAGGTCACCATTTAACCTCTTCGCTGCCAAGCCCTACATTCAACTTTTGACCCCAGCTGGTCAGACCATTTTTGCAATTTGTTACTTTTTTTATTTTCAACTGCTGCATTTAAAGTTTGTAAAAGACCCCCTAAACCATACATTTTCTGAAAGCACATGACCTGTAAAATAAAAAGATGGTGCTACTATTTTTGTAGGTCCTGCCATAATTACGTCTTTATCAAATCAATATTAAACCGATAGAAATACACAATTAAATCTAATCACACTAAATCACACTAAAATCAGAATCAGTGCACACTTTTTCCGACTAAATCCAAAAGATAAAATTATATTAAGTTAATAAATAACGAATATTTGGAAATTTCAAATTGTGCATTTTTGCGAAATGGTAAAAAAATGAAGGGATGGAAAACTGCAAATAAGCAATAAAAATCTTGTGGTAATACCTGATCTGCCGTGTCGTTTGTGCACTGTGTTGGTGTGTGTGTTGTGATAAGCATATATTTAATTGCAACACAGTCGGGGTGATTTACTAACCTAAACACACACACACACCAGGTGTGTGTGATTTTCACACAGCAAAACGTATTTATCAACCAAAAAGTCTCTAAAAGCATATTTCCACTAATGCCATATATGGAAAAATCATGCACATGATGCATATATAATGCTGCTTCACAGTTTAGACAAAAATGGTTAGCTCATGCATTTACATTCCTTGCATTCATCAACGCAAGCAACACAACATAGAGCTAATTTACCCAACATCACCTTGGAATTCCTTCAGGGCTTTGCACAACACACCTGCTGGGTGTGTACACACTACGAAGGTGTTTCGATTCCTCCCATAGATCATGCTGGGAGGGAACACACTACAGAGGTGTATACACGTTCGTGGTGTGTTTAAAAGGTTAGTAAATCAACCCCAGTGTATCAGAATGCACAGCAATGCATCACAATGATTTGAGATGCGTTGCCATACAGTTGAGATGTTATTTTTTTTAAAATACAAATAAACAAAATATCAAGCACTGCAATGTGTTCTAACAATGCACCCCAGTGCATAACATACACCACAATTTGGTGCAAACTGTTGCAAATGTATTATATGTGTGCGTATGTGAGGGGGTGTTGTGTTTTATATCTTTTTAATTAAAAATAAAAACAATATTATTTTTTAAATGTTTTATTATTTTATTTTTATTTTTTTTACTGTTGGGGGCTTCCGAAAAATATCAGGGGTCTAAACAGACCCCTGACAATTCCCTTTTGAAATAGAAAAAGAAATTGAATAGTGGACACATAGTCCTTAGTTTATTTTTCTGCAGACCCAACTCTAAATTAACAGGAAACACTCAGCACACTCAGATTGCGGAGCGAGCGGCCTGCGTTCCACGGTGGAACGCGGAAGTCATTAGTTCCGGTGATTGACTCCTCCCTCATCCCTGGGCTATTTAAAGCCTCAGCAGAGGCAGCATGGCGTTCAACTATTGGAGTCAGAACGCCTGCTGCCTCCTGACGCCTGAACCCAACCTCTCCAAACCTCTGATTCTTTCAGCCCTGCCTGGGAAGGACTCCAACTTGACCAGCCTGTGGACCTGCTCCTTGTTTCTGGACCGGAAGCTCCCAAATGCAAGTATCCCTCTGGGGAAGCCTGAACCCAGATCTTTTGGTGCTTTAACTCTTGAGTGGATACAGACTGTATTGAGTTACCTGAACTGTACCTTAAGGGGAAATCCCTGGCATATCAGTGGTTGAGTGGCAAATTACTACCTGTATACCTGCAAACGTACCATCTGTTCTCAGTTAGTGGTGTATTAGGCTATGACGCAATAGCTCTGCATCTAACTTGTTTTTTTTGTTACCTACGGCTGTGAGTCCCAAACTCCCTGTTTAAGATTGGGAATGACGCCTGGGACTCGAACCTGAGAAGCCGTCTCCAACCACCAAACGATTGCTACACTCCGCAGTTGTGATCCCCAACTTGCCACTACAGAAAGCGTGACAAGAGGCTCCCTAGTTATTCACAAACTGAGGAGGCATAGCATTCTCCCCAATTATGAATGGACAGAAGCCTACTGATCCTCTCCATTCAGAAACTCATAAATGAACAGGAAGTTATGTATATATGCACTTCCTCTTCATTCATAACTGCGGACACATACTTTGTCCTCAGTTATTTACAAACACTGGAGTGATCAGTGATTACTCCAGTGTTTGCCCAGTACAGCAAAGGATCAGTAAATATTATACATACTTACCGATCTTCTGCTCTCCATCCTGAAGCTCTCCGCCACACACAGCCACGTTCTCCATCCTGAATTTTGACAGCGGTTCTCTCTTGCCTCTCTGCTCAACATTCTGACTGTAACCATTCTCTCTTCCCCTGCCCCCCACCGGCTGCAGTGGTCTGCTCCTCAGATCCCGACTGCCACTGCCCATACCGGTGAAGGAGACGCTTCTGTTATAAGTTAATGGTCACTTAAGCAACTAAGTGTGAAAGCCACAATGTAAGGCATGCTAAAGTGGCCTATCTGAAAACAGTTGTGTTCCGCCATATGCCTTACGTCAGTGGCAGGGAAAGGGCTGAGGGGATCTTAATGCTGGAGGCTTCCAGATCATACGATAATTGCGATTGGCTGTCACAGTGGTCCTGAACTTGGGAGTCCATCCTACTGGCTCTCAATTGCAAATAGTAACCTGGAGCTGTTGGTGAAAGTGCGGTCACAACGCTAGGGGGCCATGCAATTGAGCAAATTTCCAGCACAAAACAGGGTAGCCAGCTGTTCACATATATGTGGTAGCACAGTGTTAAAGCTGACCACTGTGCTGCTAAATGTATGCATACGGTCAGGAAAGTGGTTAAGGAATTACAGGTTTATGTCATTTGACACTTTTTTCTGCACTTAGTAGTTGGGAGACAGCTACTTGTGGGAGGTCAAGTAGTTGATAGGGCAGCAATTGTCAGATTTAAGGCAACCACCGACCCCTGAAGTTCAAAACTTAAAACTGAGGCAAAGTAAGTACATCATAAATAAAGGAAAAATTAAACATCTTTTATAGGTAAGACTACACAGTTAAAATGTAAGACTGAATATTACATAACTCTAGGCACAACTGGTTCTTTGTATAAACTATTTTATTATTTATAGTTATGATATTTAAACAATAAAACAAACATTAGTAGGACAATATGTCTATAACCCTATAACAGAAGGACATTTATGCACACAAAGCGGTCTGCAGTAAAGAAAGCTTTTAAAAGCAAAATAACATTTCTGACAGTAAAGCACACATCAATTCAACATTTGTTTGTCACAAAAAAAGATTTTGCACAGCATGATTAATCTAGATCATCTTTAAATAGCCATACATTTGGGTAACCGTGGTTTAAAGTTATATTGTATAGAGTAAGTGGAAATTATTTTAACTGCAGTCAGATTTAAATGCATAAAAAGCTTAGAAAATAGGCAGACATTTAATAGTTAGTTCTTTGAAATTAGTGGACTAACTGTGTAAAACTAAACTAAATAATTTAAAGGAAACCTGTACTACAAAGCCATGTGGACTGCTATTACTGGTCACTCATTTTCAAATTGCTAGTTGCTCGGCCTTAAAGTAGATCAAAAGGCTCCTGATTTACATTTACATGACCGTTCTGGAGCAGGTATGTAGATTAGGATTCCTGACTTGCATGCCTGTTCCAGGTCGGTGATTCAGAAAGCTTTAAACCAGAGACAACAAGACAACTAGCATTTTGAAATGAAGTCAGCAATGGCAGCCCCAATATTTATCTCAGTACAGGTTAATGTAATACATTCAGATGTTCATTAGTTGCTTTTACAATAACTTCCTGTTTGTAAAGATAATAATGAATGAAATTGAGAGAATTAATTTCCAGGAAATATCAGTGAAAATCTTGGGTTTTGGTCAAACTTTTGCCATTTTGACAAAATGGACTGGAGTTAATAAGAAAGAAGAACATTAAGGTAGGATTTGGTGGTTTTTAAGGTTGAAATGGGTTTTAAATAATCCTATGGGGGTGATTTACTAACCTAAACACACGCACGCACCAGGTGCGTGTGATTTTTACACAGCAAAGCATATTTATCAACCAAAAAGTCTCTATAAGCATGTTTCCAATAATGCAATATATGGAAAAATCATGCACATGATGCATATATAATGCTGCTTCACAGTTTAGACAAAAATGGTTAGCTCATGCATTTACATTCCTGCATTCATCGACGCAAGCAACACAATGTAGAGCTAATTTACACAACATCACCTTGCAATTCAGGGCAGGGCTTTGCACAACACACCTGCTGGGTGTGTATACACTACAAAGGTGTTTAGATTCCACCCATAGATCATGCTGGGAGGGAACACACTACAGAGGTGTATACATGTTCGTGGTGTGTTTATAAGGTTAGTAAATCAACCCCTATGAGTTACAAAAGCTCCTTTCACCTAGTTTGAACCTATATTTGTGCCACATTACAGCCGCTCATTGACCTCATTATTTATATTTTTCCCCAACTAATCAAAAGAAACACATTTTTTATTTCAAGCATATTTTGCCCAAGCAGATATATGAGCAAAAGTGAGCATTTTCTATTTGGTAAAATTGTGCCAATGACAACATCAGAAATTTGGCATTAAAATGTATTTTAGCAAGTGAAAGTGAATAGTTATTCCTGCATCCGTCCTTAAACATACTAAGAAATTCCATCTGTGACTAACGTAAACTACAAAGAATGTAATGTTTTGTAAAATGCATTTTAAATTAAGTACATTTAAACTTGTTTTTAGAGAAACTCTTTGTAAGCAGCTGCTTAATGGGGTATCGCTTCCTAATGAATTGATTGCCTTTTCGCAGAGGGTCTATATGACATTTTGAAAGATTGCTTAATGACGGCACACTTAGAAATAGTATTGGGTAAAAAGCATGTTTCCTCAATTTGGGATATTTATTTTCTAAATCATTGCAGTGTATAATACCTGTTTTAAATGCTTTATTTACACACATTTAGCTTAAGCTCATGTAGAAGCCTAATGGAGGGAACAGTAAAGTATATTTATACCCATGAAACACACTGTAATTACAAGCTTTTTGTTGTGATACACAAAGTGTAAAGTTAAGATCAACGTTTCAAATGTAAGATATTAAACAACAAATTTATAGGAAAGGCATGTTCATCCTTTCAATGGTTACATTCATATAAAGTTTTGTATGGCACAAAAGTAAGTTTCTTAGGAACTGAATATGTTTTAATAATTCCAACAGTAGCATTTAACCAATTATACTAATTTCTATTTCAGTATAGTAGATATCATAAAGTTAGCATATAAAGTCCACAGAAAGGTTCAAACTATTCTTACAGCAAGTGAACACTTAGTAATCTAAAAATTCAAACCATGTGTGTGTGTTTTTTTTTTTTTACTTGATGAACATGTGTCTTTTGTAACCTATGCATGCATGTGAATTAAAACAATTGTTTTTTATATTATAGTAAAATTTTAAATAACAGGCATACTTTAGTTGACTAGCATGCTTACACATACCTCTTGTATAGTACCTTACCACCGAGATTTGCTCCCTCCAAATTTTCCTCTTATTTAGGCTTTTTAGCTGTGGTTTAAATAGGGGAAGTGGAGGGAATGGAATTGTAGACCTGCAAGGATGCCTGATAGAAAGTGTGCAGGTTAATTTAGCAACCCTGTAATAGGCAAAGCGATAAATAGATAGATAGATAGATAGATAGATAGATAGATAGATAGATAGATAG
>NW_017307576.1:66810-81035 GCF_000935625.1 Nanorana parkeri
AGACCTCAACTATGAGAGACAAAATGAGAAAACAAATCCAGACAAATCACATTGGTTGATTTGGAACTAATATATTTGCAAATTATGGTGGAAAATTAGTATTTGATCACCTACAAACAAGCAAGAGTTCTGGCTCTCACAGACCTGTACCTACTTCTTTAAGATGCTCTTCTGTCCTGCACTCATTACCTGTATCAATGGCACCTGTTTGAACTTGTTATCAGTATAAAAGACACCTGTCCACAACCTCAAACAGTCACACTCCACTATGGTGAAGACCAAAGAGCTGTCGAAGGACACCACAAACAAAATTGTAGACCTGCACCAGGCTGGGAAGACTGAATCTGCAATAGGCAAGCAGCTGGGTGTGAACAAATCAACCGTGGGAGCAATAATTAGAAAATGGAAGACATACAAGACCACTGATAATCTCCCTCGATCTGGGTCTCCACGCAAGATCTCACCCCGTGGGGTCAAAATGATCACAAGAACGGTGAGGAAAAATCCCAGGACCACACGGGGGGACCTTGTGAATGACCTGCAGAGAGCTGGGACCAACGTAACAAAGGCTACCATCAGTAACACACTACGCCGCCAGGGACTCAGATCCTGCAGTGCCAGACGTGTCCCCCTGCTTAAGCCAGTACATGTCCGGGCCCGTCTGAAGTTTGCTAGAGAGCATTTGGATGATCCAGAAGAGGATTGGGAGAATGTCATATGGTCAGATGAAACCAAAATAGAACTATTTGGTAGAAACACAACTCGTCGTGTTTGGAGGAGAGAGAATGCTGAGTTGCATCCAAAGAACACCATACCTACTGTGAAGCATGGGGGTGGCAACATCATGCTTTGGGGCTGTTTCTCTGCAAAGGGACCAGGACGACTGATCCGTGTACAGGACAGAATGAATGGGGCCATGTATCGTGAGATTTTGAGTGCAAACCTCCTTCCATCAGCAAGGGCATTGAAGATGAAACGTGGCTGGGTCTTTCAACATGACAATGATCCCAAACATACCGCCCGGGCAACGAAGGAGTGGCTTCGTAAGAAGCATTTCAAGGTCCTGGAGTGGCCTAGCCAGTCTCCAGATCTCAACCCCATAGAAAACCTTTGGAGGGAGTTGAAAGTCCGTGTTGTCCAGCGACAGCCCCAAAACATCACTGTTCTAGAGGAGATCTGCATGGAGGAATGGGCCAACATACCAGCAACAGTGTGTGCCAACCTTGTGAAGACATACAGGACACGTTTGATCTCTGTCATTGCCAACAAAGGATATATAACAAAGTATTGAGATGACCTTTTGATATTCACCAAATACTTATTTTCCATCATAATTTGCAAATAATTTTGTTCCAAATCAGCCAATGTGATTTGTCTGGATTTGTTTTCTCATTTTGTCTCTCATAGTTGAGGTCTACCTATGATGCCAATTACAGGCCTCTCTCATCTTTTTAAGTGGGAGAACTTGCACAATTGGTGGCTGACTAAATACTTTTTTGCCCAACTGTAGATAGATAGATAGATAGATAGATAGATAGATAGATAGATAGATAGATAGATAGCTGTTGTGATGGATGTGCTGGTCCAAACCTACTGTATAGCAATAACACGTGACTATATGCTGTTTCAAACTGATTGAGCTGTCACAAGGATATAGCAGTACCACTCCCAGCCTCCCCTGCACAGAGATCTTCCAGCTGGTGGGACAACAATCTCTGGCCAGCAGACTGAGTGATCATCCCTAGAGTTGGTTAACGCTGAAGTTAACCCTTTACACACAAAACAGTAGCTACCACCATGTGTTTTAATGGAAACATGCACTGTTCTCAGCAAATGCTGTGACAATTCAAAACTTAAACAAATCATATGATAGCAAGGTAGGAATATGACATGTTTAACCGTACAGTAGCACACTTCACTTCACGGAGACAAGGATACTTTAAATTCTTTTTTAGATTGTAGAGATAAGCTTAATGGACAGTGCATGAAAAAATATACCAAAAAAAGTAGCAGAAAAAGAAAAGACAAATATATAACAGCAGTGGAAAATAAAAAGGGAATACAATTATGAATATTTAGCAGTCCAGGGTTTCGTAAGTTCTGACAGAGCCCAGTTCAATGCACAGATGGATCGGAATGACTTTTTCTCCAAGTAAGCCTTGCAAAGATTATTTCTTGATGCTAAAGGGGAACTCTTCTTGGATGTTACATGAGCTTATCCTTCTGATATTTTGAACTTTGGTGTTACGAGCTTCTTGATGTTACAAAAGTTCCCTGACTGCCCTGTGCAGCAGCTTTTTGTCGGTCCTCTAGGAGTGGGCACCTGAGCTGGCCAATTAGGAAGGACTAGAGAGGGTGAGCAGGAGGGCTAAGTATTTTATAATCATCTCCTCTGCCCCTCCTAAACTGTCAATTTCATAACTATCAACATAGTTTAATATTTTTACATATTACTGTCTAATAAGCTCTAAATTATTGTGTGTTATGACATTATCTTCAGATCAATCCCAAACTTGGCATGTGTGGGAATTAGGGCTCTCTGACCATCGTAAACTATTGATATGTGTGGATTTCTCTTGACAATATGCAGCTATTTATGTAATTAATTTTACGATATCCTTCTCTGATTCAGAGTTATGAAAAGTAGGTGATATTGGGACTCATATTTTATGACCAAAGTTAAACTAAAGGTCAGTTAGATTATTATCAAACCAGGCAATCTCTAGCTGAGGTCGTCAAGTGCTGGCTGTTCGGTAATAAGGGTTACGGGTTATAAAGATCACAGGCCCAGATTACCAGATAACTGTTTTCTTTGGAAGGTTGAAATGGTCTATGCAAAATTTAACCCATCAATGTCAGGGCAACCTGTTGATTCAAACTAAGAGTTTCAGCAAAATATGGCGAAGATGGGATGTTCAAATTAATATGCAGGTGCTCATTACTGTCACAGATATGGCTATAGTAAATTGTAATGGCTGGAAATACAGGTGAAACTCGAATAATTAGAATATCGTGCAAAGTTCATTTATTTCACTAATGCAACTTAAAAGGTGAAACTAATATATGAGATAGACTCATTACATGCAAAGCAAGATAATTCAAGCCGTGATTTTTCATAATTGTGATGATTATGGCTTACAGCTCATGAAAACCCCAAGAACCCCAAATCCACAACCTCAAAAAATTAGATTATTACATGCAATCAATAAAATAAGGATTGTACATAGAACAACATTGGACCTCTGAAAAGTACAAGCATGCATATGTACTCAGTACTTGGTTTGGGCCCCTTTTGCAGCACTTACTGCAATTACTTTTGCACGATATTCTAATTATTCGAGTTTCACCTGTATGTACCTATAATTCTCTTCTGGTCCTCTTTGAATACAGACCTATACTCTCTTTTCTTTTGATGACTGATCAAAGCTCTTCATTTGCTGCTTTGTCCATGGTGCCACCATTATCACTCTGGTCTTTTTCTGATTGACACACCTCTTTGTGAAGCCACCTGTGATGTAAACCCCTTGCATGTGTTGAAGACTTAGAGTTTCTGTGGCACACAGCTTCATCCAGTGTGAACACTGCACTGTGCATGCATCACAGGCAGTGTACACTAGGAAAACAAAAGCTAGGGAAGAAGGGAAAGGGGTTCCTTGTTCTTCACTGCAGAGTGTTACCTAAGTATAATAATACATGGTTTCCATGTACATTATACTCTATAGTATGTTTTTGATACATGTAGGTATGACTTATTTGTAAAAGAACACACACTGACAGCACTCATATGGCGAAAAGGATACAATCCTGCTTCAGAGAAGCTTGCCTTTAAATCAATGTCAAAGTTATCTGTGTTGTTAAATGAAGATATCAAGCTTTAAAGTGTTTTCCTTCAGACTGGGAATCTCTGTAATGCACTAAAACAGCAAATGGAAAGAAGTATATTGGCATTGTGACATACCATCCATAAAACTTTAATAAGTGAAAGTGACAGTTACTGATGCATTTCAAGAGTGGACCCTCTTCTTCAGAGCTGCGAAGAAGAGGGTTTGCTTTTAAATACCTCAACTGGAGCCATTAGCTACACATTATTATTTATGCCAGATGACAGGAAAGCCCCCAATTACAGATATTTATGTTTGTACATATTTTTATGTGACAAACTTTGTTATCAAGATCACTTGTGATTACCTGTCACTTTAATTCAATACAGTTTTATTGATAGTATGTCATGATGCTCATGCACTTTCCATTTGCTTTTAATGCATTTTGTGTACATGGTCCTTTCACACACAGATCCTCTCTGGAATTTTTGACATTTCATGGAGAACAGCCCACAAAGTTTCAGCTCTTGTTTGCTTTAAAGATGAACAGATTTTCAGTGACTTTTTGTGATACCTTTGTGACATACAGTATGAAATTCAATCTCACTTTGAAAAGTAACTGCTCAATCTGGCAGCTTCAAACCTTTATTGCCTATAATGTTAAAATTCCAGGAATAGTAAATACTCCTCCAGTCAGGCTTTCACCCTGTTCATTCATTGAAACACATTCATACAGTATCTAATGACCCTTTAAATCCTTTGGCCTCTACAGAATTCTATTTCTACCATTCATCCAGTGGAACGAGGCTTACAGCTCTGGTTGCGTCTCCATTTTACTTATATGGCTTCAGTAAAAGTCACTTTTTATATAAAGTTGCCAGACTGCTAAAATACAAGTAACATATCTCATAAATCCTTTCATAAATATTAATGTTTTATAAACGTTATAATAGTGTATAGAAAGTTGCCCATTGCTAGCAAGCAATATCTGCTGAGAGCATTACTATAGCACTAAAGATAACAAAGGTCAACGCATGAAAAATTGAACTTGCAATACAGGTGGAACAGGTTTTTGCATTTCCATTTCATGCGGTTTTTTTTCCTCGGGAAAACGGTATCAAAGGTATAAAGGTATCATGGATGAGCAATTTGAGTTCATTTAAACTTAGATTCACATCAGATTGGGCTGATCTACATGGAATGTATGATCGCCATGGATAGAATATTCAAGCAAACTTTGATGAATGCGAAGAGAGATCCGTTTGGACTCCATAACAGTTTACATGTGGCCACCAGAGTTTACAGGTTATTGGGGAATGGGATTGCTTACTAATACTTTTTTATTACAGCAATTATGTCATGGGGTAAGAGATTCCATTAATATAACCCTGAATACTCAAGTTAATAAAAATAAGACCCCAACTGGATCTCATTAACAGTAGGAGCAAGAGGTCATATCTGCTAGTGAAGTGAACCTGCTGATATCAGCTATTCACTATGAGACATATTTGATAGGTGACAATCATTTGATTCTCAGTGTTTAGACTTTCACAGTCTTTCACGGTTGTCCAAATACTGGGCCTTTGTTTCTTACCTAATTAATTCCGTTCCATTCTCCTTCTCAGCCTCCCACCATCCCTCCTTCCTTCTCCCTTTTCTTCTTTCCTTCCTTCCATTCTGCCTTCCTTACCACCTTCTTTTGATCCCACTCCAACTCAAATCCTGGACTGGCCTTCCTTTCTTCCATCGTTCCCTTCTTCTTTCCTTGTTCCTAGCTTCCTTCCTTCTTTCTGTTCTTCTTTTCTTTCTTCTTTATAATCAGTACAGCTGCAGTATTATTTTCCACAGTTCCGTGTTTAATTTTTAAGTGTACTTTTATCTATAATACTTACAGCACACCTTCCACTAATTACTGCACACTTAACATTTCCTGATTTGTTCACTGACCTTTATAAAACTCTACAATTGTTTTCTCAATGAACTATCCTATGATTTGTAATGATCTCTAAAATATCTTGTAATGTAGTGCTCATGAGTAAACATAGATAGGCATACTTTCACTGGGGGATACTAACATCTTCTGCTTGATATGGTAGATTACTTATAAAGTATCATTAACAAAATGATGTAGTCATTTATGGGAGTAATAATTCTTCTAGATTGCAAAAACGGGGTAAAAAGGAGTAACGCTAAGAAAAGAAAAAATATATATATAAATATAGACAGAGCTCCAGGGTTTCAGAAAAATGTATTCAAACAGCGCAAACCCCCTAGCATAGAAATCACATAGTAGGAGCCTTCCAATAAATAGATATTCAAGTATAATATAAAGTGCATCCAAACATATTTATTTAAACATTGCAACACATAAAGATAAATCACCTCATTACATTTAAAACTTATTTAAAAATCGCATAGCTTCCCTGAAGTGACTCAATGTGGGACAGAAATAAACAGGGTTGAAATACCCGCAGGGCAGAGCAGCAGTCATTGATATGAACGGATACACCGTTATGAGGTGGTGGATACTAATGTATCAGCATATGATGATAGGATTACTCACTTGTTCCTCACTTGTGGCCACAAGGGAAAGAGTCCGTACTTCTATGATAGATATTCCAGTGGTATTCTAAGTAAAGGTTTTTTAATCAAAAAACATTTGTAATCCTGCTGATCGCTTAAATGTTTCCACCACTTGCACCAACTTCCATTGAGTTTGATCCCGACCTGTTTCACTTCACATCTACTGTGGACAGGTGGCCCGACAATTCCCCTGCAAGTGCGGCCGCACCTTGGAACGGGGGTGAACGATGTCCCACGGGCAAGGTATCCAGTGATGTGCTTGATCAGGGATTAGAAATTGGTGATCTCCGCTCGCTGTGTTGCTTGAGCGGGCCTCGCTCAATACAATCGGTATAGCAGAGGCTCTCCTGCTCGATCACTGCGATAACATACAAGTGGTAAGTCCTGGGTCCTCAGGGAAGCTAGTCACACGCTGAACCCTTGACGCGTTTCCGCCCAACGAACGGGGCTTCCTCTGAAGGGCGTGTAACATTTCACAGATGCAGGTGATTTAAATAGCTCTTTGGTAGAGACATTGATAAGATTCAGGTTTTTTTAATTAGGTATTAGAACCATTGCTCAGTGTTGATACTACATATATTCACTTTAAACAGTACATTTCAATTCTCAGTGTATTCATTTGTAACAGTATATATCTATATTCAATAACCATGACTAGTCACAGATTAGCAAATGCACAGAGAACATGTCCATCAACCCACTAAACAGTGTCCATTCAAACCAAGTTCGTTAGTATATTGCAACATTTAGGGTGGCTCTCCGACCGGTCAGTAATAATTGAGTAATAATTCTTCCTTAAAGAATTGGTGCACTTTCAGAAAAGGTGCACTTATCCATTTAACCCCCCCCCCCACCTAACAGAGTCTGTTCATCCCCTAAGCAGGTGCATATTTATTGACATCTGGTGTCTTGGGCCTCCTGCATTTGTTTGCATCCCGTGCCAGTGTCCTCCTTCTTCTGGCTGCTCCTGCTCAGTAAAGCCTGCTGTGTGGTAGAGCCCTATAGATTTCCATGAAGCTCATCTTCTTCCATCTCCCGGGAGGTGGGAGGTAGGCAAGCCCTATAGAAGTCTGTGGGGCTCCATTGCACAGGCATATCCAGCAGAGAGAGGATAAACAAACACATGAGGCCCCAAACACCAGATCCTGGTAGGTTTCTCTGCATTTATTCTGTAAAGTAAATCCCAATGTTTGCATCTCAGTGCTGCTGATGACCTCCAGTCTATTTTAGCCATTTTCTGTATAAATACATTTGCTCCAGTGGCAGCTGCATATTATTACTCTGGACCGGCATCCTGATAGTGACAGTAGTAGACCATGCTTGCACAGTGTATTAGCATGGCTGCTTGTAGTCTCCAAAATGGATGGATGGAAACCAGGTCTATAGTTCTCACCCCATAACAGGAAATGCCTGAACAAGGACATGGATGGCAGGATCACAAGGTGTTCTTTTAACTGAAGATGCAGATTTAAACAAATTTTAAAAAAACTTTTGAAATCACATTCATATACTACTTTTATACCACAAAATCTTTAGGTGAGATTTCGGAGATTTGCTTTGGATCTTTTTTTTAAATGAAATTATGTTATTTTTTATTTGGAGCATTGGAACTGTTATTGCATCCTAAACCAGGCAATATAAAGATTAACTCTAGTGGGAATAATAATAGTTCTCTATGTTCTAATGACAGAGTGACCCAGATGTTTGAATATAACTTACTAATACTTACTTGCCTGAGTTTTTGAAACTGCGGGCCTAGTACACAAATGTTATGATCTTCTAAATTGGATGATCACAATACTTTGTGATCTGTGTGCCTGTGCTGCTTTAGTATCAGTGGGAATCAACAGGAGCCATGATGTGTCCACCTCCACAACTGCATTATCAAGACTGATGCATGAATCAAAGGAAGAAAAACTTCTAACGAGAATAAGTCCCGCATCCCTTTTGCTCCTGATGAAGACCTCATAGAGAAGTATAAAAGTAAAAAAAATAGAATAAATATTTAATAGGCTAAGATAAGACTTCTTAAATTGGTGACTTTGTATTTTCATTTTCTTTACTCATTTACAAATACACTTTTTTTAGCTTTCAGATGTACAGTATATACATTTTCTGATAAGATTACATCAGTTTCACCAATCAACATATTGATTTTTAACTTGTATTTCTATAGCACTCACCAGCCAGTCTTTGGCATGTGGAAGGACACCCTGACAAGCACAGGGAGAGTATGCAAACACCATGCAGATAGTATCCTGGTCAGGATTTACACCAAGGACTCAAGTGCTGGAAGGCAAAAGTACTAATCACTAGACATGTACTCCTGCAAAAAATGTGTTTAATTTCACGTCGCTTTGGATTTTTCTTTCGGATTTTGAATCCAAAATTAAGTTTGGTTTGTTATTCGGATATCATATCCATCTGAATTTTTGTTTTGGAAAGATCCACAACAGGAAGTCGCATGACCATGCACGTAAAGCAACCCCCAACAAAAAATATCTGATTGACCAGAGAACAGTCACATGTCCGAGTTTAGTTTTGAACAAAATTCAGACAGACCTGAATTTTCGTTAAAGGAACATTTTTATTCATTGGCATGCAGATGCGCTCGAATTTGGAAATGTGTATGCATCTGAATGTCTGAATTTAACAAAATTTGTATGACTATGCATTCGGAACAAAATTGAATTTACATGTCTACTAAGTGCTGGGCTAAGCACCGGATATGTTTTCAGAACAATGCTTTGACACACCAAACTGTGCATTCTTAACTAAATTAAGTCATATCTACTGGAGCATCTTGCCATGAGACTATAATAAAGTCAGAATTTCACCTTCAGTGCTAAGTGGTCCACCAGCTAGTACGCATTAATCATATTGCACAGAGTTCCAATAGGCAGAGCTAATAAGCTAACATTTAAACTGAGACTAGTGAGACCAATTAACAGCCATCGAAAAGTCCCTCATACTTAAATTAGACACCACACTCTGTCCCTAATGATTTCCTAATGCAGGTTTTTTGGTGCAGTCATTCATTTTTTAGGGACATGTTCTGTACCAGTTTGTGCTATTATAAAATGCTGACAGTTTCCATTTCACTGCCTGCACAGTATTACATTTCATTATTATTGGAGAATGGTCCTCTTCTGTACATTGAGTTAAATGTACTATGAGTTAAAATTAGACAATTGCATTTCCCACTGGGATGAGGGGTACAGTTTCACACATTTAGAGATTTGATGAGTGATCCATCCTTAAGATGTCATTTGGTCTATCCTCACTTGAACGTCTTGTATTTGCCATGAGTACCCCAAACTGGAATGTATTTTCCTTACCTGATTTTACTTATGTGACCCATGTTTGTGCTTGTGCTCATATTTATACTTTGTGTGCCTTTAACGGCTGAATTTTAAAAAGAAACAAATAAAACTGAGATACAATTCAATATAACAAAATGTGCACTTTAATAGCACTGTTTTATTGAATTTCAGTGTATGATTTGATGCTGGCCATACACCAAAGCATTATCCCACTTTACCTAACCACTGAATTTATTTTCTTTACCTGGTTTTGCTCATATGTGCTCATTTATTTGTGAGATATTTATAATGTGTTTTTTTAACATTAGAGGTTTTTTTAAAAGAAAAACATCAATGGATAGTTCTGTATTTCTAAAATGTGTAAATGAATAGTGCATTTACTGAATTTCCTTGTGGAATTGCAAGCTGACCATACACATGTGACCCTTTTGTGCAACTATAGAGTAATGTCAGTCAATATCAAATGTAGCCACTTATAATCCTATTTGAAAGATCTGTTTAGCCCCCTCTTTAAGCTGACATTTTGATTTGTTTTTGACTGAAAACATTAAGAAACCCTTACTAGACAGATGAACAAGAAGATCAGCTCAAATCAAAACCCTGCGTGTCACTTGCACAGGAAGTGAGAGGATATATCCCCAATAGGGAAACAGACAGCAATAAAATAAAAACACTTAATAAAATAAAACTGGCTGGAAGTCTACTTTAATTACCTTTACTGAGCTCTCTAACTTTATCTTATGGGTGATAGATGCACTTCTTGCTTTACATAAATATTCAAGGCTACTTGAGAGAAATAATGATGTTTCAGTCTCACAGTTGGATATAAATGCAGATAAATTGGTAGCATTAAGTGAAGCAGAGGCACACATTTTTACAGATACATACATATTTAAACCTATATTTGAAAACCCAGAACAAAATAAAAAGAGGCAATGATGTGTCTGCACATATTCACACAATATATGTACCTGTCAATACTTAATTTAAGCTTAGATTGCATACATATATTCATGGACAATTCATTTGCTAATTCAGAGATTCTACTTTAGTATTTTATTTCTTACCAGTATGTTGTAATATACATTTCTTTGGCATTTCAGTTTTCCAGTCTGAAAAAAATGTAAATGTTTTATGAGGGCATTAGTGGGCAGTATATGTAGGAATTCTTATTTTCCACTAAGATACAACTCACACATATTAAAAACAAGCATACAACATTAATGAATTAAAACCTTTAGCACCTAAAGCAACAAGATTACTTTTAATGGTGCAGAACATTTAAAAAAATGTTTTGCTACCCCTTTTCCCCATCCCCTGAGATGACCCCCCCATTTTCCCCATCCCCTGAGATGACCCCCCCCCAATGTCTCTATGGTCCAACCAGTAACACATTTCCTGTTTTAGGGTGGCTCCGCTCTTTGGAACCTGCGTTTTCCTGCAGCAGGAATACCTAATCTGGTGTTTACAAGTGGCAGCTGTCACCCATTGAACTTAATGATCAGGTGACAGCAGCTGCATGTAAACACCTGCACACTGCATGTAATCATATGTGATATGATTGCATAAGGTGAGGAATCAATCACTTTCCCTGGACACATCAATTGTGCATTCAGTGAGAGTGTTTTCTAACATCATGTAATCATATCACATACCATTACATGCGGTGTGCAGGCGTTTACATGCAGCCGCTGTCACTTTAATTAACTTCAATGGGTAACAGCGGCTGCTTGTAAACACCAGATTAGGGATTCCTTCTGCAGGAAAACGCAAGTTCCTGATGCAGGAATCCCTAATTGCACCTAAACTTACAGATATGAATGGGGCCATATTGTGTGTGTATTGGGGTCTGTTGTACCATACCAGATATAGTTACATTTTATTTTGAAGTATACAATTTGGCCAGCGGCCCCCATGGGAGAAAAAAAATTGTCGAGTGGCCCCTGAGGGAAATGAGTTTGAGACCCCTGGTTTAAATGTTACCATTAAAGTATCACTAAACCTTAATCTAATAGTTGCCTACCTGTTGTAGACTGTCCCTAGCTGGCATATGGTAGTTTTTTTTTTTTACTACATAACATTTTTGGCTTCCAGTTTCTATACCTGCATCACCTGAGCATGTTCGACCGACCCGAAGCAACGCGAGGCCATCCGATGTACGGCTGATTTCAGCTGATGTACGGCTGAAATCAGCCGTACCAGCTTGAAGTGAATAGCCGAACAGCGTTCGGCTCACTTCGCTTCAGGTCGGTCATTCACTAGGCTGCCTACGGCAGCTTAGTGAATAGACCCCAATGTAAATTTTCTTTAGTGTGCTAGCTCTCAACAAATGTTAAACAAATATTATTTTTTCTAAAACTCAATATTTGCATATTGCTAGGCTTGCCCCCTGCCTCTCGTGACAGTGTTTACAACTTGTTAGTGATTGCTTAGACACTGAGTGCTATAATATGAAAAAGTGGATCATGCATGTGTACCGTGCATGTGTGTGTGTGTGTTTGCAAGGAAGAGGGCTGTTACTGCTGCAGATACTGATGGCAGACAGGCACACCAAAGGAACAGTACAATTTTGCTTTGTATTTGTATTCCGCTAAGAATTATACATGCAAAATAACAATGAGGGGTTATTTATTTGCTTGCTCATTTATTTATTTATATTTGTAATAATATATTGCCTATTTAATTAAGAATAAAAGGCAATAGTGTCCTTTAAAATTAAAATCTAATTTTCCTCAAGCTTTTATTGAACCATCCGTTTTTCATTTTGTTCCCTTTTCCTCTTCCTTTTCCTTTCTCTCCTTCTTTCTCTATTTTTCACACGTACATAATTCCTACTGTAAAGCATTGTGCTAAAACACTGTTGTTGATAATAATAGGGGATACTTTTTCCACCTTCATTTACAGTACTTTGCAAGTTAAGCTTTTACTGTCTAAAACTGACAACCTTCTTTGATAAACTCAAATTTTCTAAGATTGACAGCACAGCACACAAGAGTTACTTATTTTGGTGCTCTATTATTCTATTTAGAAAGTTATATTTTGAAACTTTATCTCAATAGTTACTTATTCTTCCGGTAAGTCCTCATATTTCTGCTTTCTTCACAGCTCATAAAGGACCTGCATTCTAATTCTTAGAGTCAATATTATTTTATTGATATTTTTTTAAGCATCACATCAGTATGAAGATCAATTATTTCTCTGGACTGTGATGTTAATTGATTTGAGTTCAAGCTCCTGCGTTTTATATATCCTGCTGAGGTAATCTATCATCTTAGTATGAAACAGGAAATGCAATTCCTCACTGACAGATTCTGATAGGGGGTTGTATGTGGAATTTGAGGCTGGAGCCCAGCAGTAATCAAACAGTTATGTTACATGCCACATGCAAAAATTGATATCACTTTATGAAGTGTAACCATGGCATATATACTGGAACTGGCTTCAAAGCGGTTGGATACTCTTTGCTACATAGGTTTCGTTTGATAAAATGTAGCTTTGTGAACTAGTTATTGACAAATACTATATCATCAGTTCCACTCGGAGACACAGCCTAATAAGTAGAACATTGCCACTAATCTTCATTTAATCACCCTTAAAATGGTAATTTCAAATTGATGAGGGCACAGGGGATAGATTGTATGCATATAAAATGCTTCTAAAAATACCAACTGTTTGCCTTCACTGCTAGAAACAGAATGAAATGTCACCATATTTATGTTGGAATAACTACAAAAACCTTGAGATGCAATGCAGTGAGCTCATATTTACAGTCTTATTATCCAACCCATTTATTTATTGCTCCTAATGCTAATGTGATGAATGTTGAATGAGTTATGGTAAAATAATTTAGGGGTCTATTCACGAAGCATCCAAAGGATCTAGCCGTAGCTTCGGCCGATCCTGCGGCTAGCTTCGGCCACAGGACCCCTTCGGTTCAGTAGAACCAAAGGGCTGCTGTACGGGCTACTCACAATAGCCCGTACAACTCCCGAACATATGCCTCGGCTCGGCTGAGCCGCGCTGAAAGCCGAAGCTGGCCGAGCGACTGGCCATTGGCCGGCCGACAGCCTGCTTCTGACAGCTGGGCGGAGCCAGCCGTGATCTTACGGCTGGCTCTGGCCACTTGCAGAGAGATCAGCGTCCCTGGTTACCAGCTAACAAGCACACTAATCTCCAGACAGCAAACTCTCCCGGGCGCTCCGGGAGTCTCCTTCTCCCAGCCGCCCAGGAGAGAAACACTGCTTTTTCTTTTTTCTTTATTCTGACATGGAGCCGTGTCAGAATAGAAAAAAAAATAAAAAAATGTTTTGCCCATTAGAATGCATTTCTAGATTCCTATTGTCTATTTCAATTTGCAATAGCCAATATTAAACTAGCATTGCACCCGCCCTCTGCTGATGGACCTGATGGAGAACAGCAGGAGAGGGCGGGTGTAATTCTAGTTTACTATTGGCTATTGCAAATTGAAATAGCCAATAGGAATCTAGCAATGCATTCC
>NW_017307576.1:81081-87351 GCF_000935625.1 Nanorana parkeri
CACGCAGTGTTTCTCTCCTGGGCGGCCGGGAGCGGGAGACTCCCGGAGCGTCCGGGAGAGGTTTTTTTTGTTCTTTTTTTTGATGGCACCAGAACCGCCGGCCAATAGAAAACTATTGGGCGGAGCTAGCTGTCATTGCTAGCTCCGCACAATGGTTTTCTATTAATTTTTTGGACTTTTTAAACTATTTTTCTGTTCTGAGGGACCGAGCAGAACAGCCGAGCCGAATGCCGCTCAGCGGCATTCGGCTATTCACTCACTGCTGTTCGGCATCTATAAGAATAGACCGAACAGAAGCGAGTAGCCTGCCGGAGGTTCGGCTTAGCTGATCCAGATGTTGGACCAGAGTCGAACTCCTCCTGCACTTCGGGTCGGCTGAACATGCTGAGCATGTTTGGCCGACCCGAAGCCACGTGAAGCCACCCAATGTATGGCTGATTTCAGCCGATATATGGCTGAAATCAGCCGTACCACCCTGAAGTGAATAGCCGAACAGCATTCGGCTCACTTCACTTCAGGTCGGTCTCTCACTCGGCTGCCTACGGCAGCTTAGTGAATAGACCCCTTAATTTACAATATTGGTTAGTTAAACAGTATTTATAGCAACAATGAAAATCAGTGTTTTGATTTGGGGTCACTCTCTATATCCAGTTAAATCTTTAAAATGTAACAAAGTACCAACGTCAAAATAGGGTTTATACTCATCTGTAACATTGCATGTTCCTCCATTCTTCATTGTCTTGCAAAGCATTGGCCTATGGGTAGTGGCTCAGAGGTTAGGGGGTGGAACCTCTGTACACAGAAGGGGATGCAGGCACCCAATATACCTGGAAGTATAAGATTTGACATTTTACTATAGGATGAAGCTGTTTCAGTAAAATTGGAGGGATGGGCAGTGGAGGCAGGTAAATATAAACCCACTTCTTTTTCAGGTTGTGCTTTTTTACATTGTTTTACTCAGCAACAGAGTTGTTTTAAATGTGTCTCATCTAGTTTGTGGTTCCACTGCACATCCACATTACCCTGCCAGGTTGAGTTGAAAGGGGTATCTGTAAATCCAACCTGCTGTTCCAAACAAAAAAGCTAAAATATGACAGATAGCAGTCTGAAAAAAAAGCACTTACATTTTCTGCTGAAAATTCCCTTTTTTATTTATACATGACATCATGATTAAGAGCCACACCTGCATTTTCCGTACTACGAGGCTTAAAATTTCAGCCTCATTTTTGTTGCTTTATGAAATGACCCTCATACATTAGATTGGAATAAACAGAAGTGGCTTGTCTGACGCAACCAATCAGAGTTTAGCAGTCCATTGCTTTGGGCAGCAGGGATCATGATTTTATAAAATAGATATAGAATAGATAATAGGAATAGATAATGTCCGTTTGGCAGAATGATGTTACATTCACTTTAAAGGATAGTGTTAACCTTGCATAAATGTGTACCAACTGCCCACCCTTGTCCTTCCTATTTCATAGATACTAACTTTGACTGCTATATGTAATAAGCTAGAGACATTCTGCCCCAGGTGGCCTATGCTCGTCAGGAAGCACTGGTCCTCTTCACTAAGCTAGCAGGCCATGACACATTGTGCATGTGCGGTGTTTTCTCCATAGAACCTAATAGGATATTTTTTTTAATTTGATCCTAAGAATGCACCACCATGCATTTTCAGTACACTGCAGTTCCGCCAGCTCACTGAAGAGGCCTGGAGCTGTCTGAGTCCATGGGAAGCAGTTGTGTCATATTTATGGAAAGGTATGGCTATTTCTTTTGCATACCCAATCATGTAGAGTGGAATTAAAAAAATATAAATAACATACATGTACAGTATATATTGCAGAAATTATCTACTCAGTGCTCAGTAAAGATATACCATAGTTTCACTTAAAGCAGTTCTACTGTATCAGTGTACACTGAAGAAGTTTTCCTCTTAGTTGATGAATATCTAAGTTTAGAGGATGAAATGCCACAAGGCAAAATAGCAGAAAACAATGCATATGAGGTTGAAACAACAGGATCAGGTGCACAGCTGCATAAAAAAATCACGACAAGACAATTTTATCTTTTCCACTACTGTGCTCGAAGCAACAATTGACTTTGCAGAAGCAGTCCGCAAACCTCAATAAAAACCTAGCAGATTTATGTTTTATTGAAAGCCAACAATTACTTTCAGCCGTAAAAATGCTCTAATCCAAAAACATCTTTTGCCTTGACTGCTAAACTGTATAAACTCGCCCTAAATAATCCAAGCTTCTAGGAAAGATTTGGAAATGTAGTTGAAAGTCTGCACCCCACTGTTCATATTAATGCAGAATTATATTTAAGTCTGCATCCAGCAGTTGTAAAGCAAATTCATGTATTTTTTTTCAGAATTGATGCAAGACATATTTTAGTAGACACACAATGTGAAAATATACCTGTAATTGAATATTTACAAAACCTTTCCTAATCTACATACATTTTCTAAGTAGAGAGAAGCTAAAAAAGAATATTGCCAACCACTAAATTCAGTTATACGTTTAATATATCCTCATTTAATACATTAGTGTTCGTAATAATTAGGAATGAGTAAAATTCAGAATTTTCCATTTATGGTTCATTTCAACAAAAGTGCATTTGAATCATTAGTCAAGGTAAAATTAGAGCAAAACTAAAGTCTGCATTTGTTGGGTGGACACTTTACAATGCTGTTGTGCAGTTATCAACAATATGGCACACTTATCTCTATGTGTGCCAATCTTCCAACTGTGACAGATAATTTTTGCAAAATGTTTGCTAAATTTGGCACTCCATCCAACAACAATGCCACCACCCCAGTAGCTTCCTCCCGGTCCCATGAAGATACACTTTGGGCCCTTTTTAAAACTTTTTTATTATTATGATGATTCTGTTTTTTTAACAATAACTGTTTTTTAACAATAACCTTTAGCAAATGTATGTGTTTTCCAAGTGCACATTAAGTCCACCCTTAAAAAATAGCATCATCTCCTACTGGCATTGTTGTGTTTATCAACAAAGCCATATAATAACCATTTCTACACTGACAGTATGATAATGCTGCGCTTACCCCCGGAGGAGCTGCTGGAATAACCCGGGTCATCATCACTAGTCTATCTAGGGGTATGATCTTCAGCCGCCCCATTTGCATGAACATCCCTCTTCTAGTGCCCACACACTGATGTCCACTCCAATAATGCACTGCTGAATAACATTTATTAAACTTCTTCACACTGGGGAAAGAGGGTATAGGGATCCTAGGCTTTCAGGGTGTAACAGACATAGACTTCAGACTCACCAGACCTTTTAAGCATCTCAGTGTAGATCTACTTGTGATACAGCAGATGGTCATTGAAGTAGCAGATGAGCAGGGATGAGCCTAAATCCTCAGTAGGAGAGATACCAATTGTGCTCCAGAGGTCCTCTATGTTCCAGGCACCTCCAGCAGACATCAGCTTGTTTGGTTCTCCTCCTCTGGCAAACAGCACAGACCTCTTCCATACTTGAGGCCAAGGGAAACTCTTCCCACACTCCAGCCTCTGCCCACACCCAGGCCTCAGGCCTACCGTGGGGGGCAGGCTGGACAGCATACAGCCCTAATCCATGACTGGCCCCGACTAGTCTGAGCACATGGCAAATCCCTCCAGTATATGTACCCTATTCCAGCATGCACCACTGGTTGAGAAAAACCCAGTGATTGGCTGCTGTACCGTACATACACTCACAGTGTTTCTCATTGGCTGCCCCACAATACAGAAGAGTCACACTCCACCCAGGGGGTACAGTCAATGCCAGACACCTTGAATTAGCCAGATAAATGCCACTATAATCCAACCAGGCTGACTACAACCCCAGCAATCACTAAATGTCTAGTAGTACAATCAATTATTTTTTGTTAAAAAATCAACCAGTGCAAGGCTTGTAATTTATAAATAGCTTTGTTTATTAACAAAGCCATGTGTTCACCATGTCATTGCTGGCATGGTGATCACCTGATATGGTGATCACATGGTTTTATTAGAAAATAAAGCCAAGTGGGGTTTTTTTTGTTTTTGATTTTTTCAAGCACATTTTGTCACAACTGTCTGCATGTCATTTGTAGCTTCTTTTGTGGAAAGCAAGATCGATAATTTTACTGTGAGATCAAGTTTGGCACAATTGCCTACTTGTCCCTTGAAGTTATAGTATCTCCTATGGATAAAATGATAGGACAAGTATCACCTAACATTAAGGCAACTGGGACTTGACTCTCTTCAACACCTCTGCAGGAACATTTGAGGAAAGAAAATTTTTCATTCTGATATATTTATAACCTAGTCATGTATGTGCTTCAGACTACAAAGGTAGCTCAGAAAGGCATGAAGGGGCTGTCAGTTGAGTGCCACTGCCCCACAGCATACTGCAACCTTCTTGGTATATTTTGTCTGTTTACATTAAAATTAGATTAAAATTAGATTACTAGTCCTTTCTTTACATCTATTTTATTTCAATATTATTATAATTTTTTATGTCTAATTACCGGAGTTGTTCAAACTTTTTTCTGACTCGATGCCAACAATGACAGATTGCCTGCAACAGCTTTCCTTTGTGGAGGGACCGACTGTTCAGGCGTCATTACAGACCTCAATAGAAATGAAACAAGAGAAAGCAGCACATCGTATTGTGGAAAATATGGAAAGGTTTTTAAAACAAGATACTCTGGCCTTTTGTTCTGTTTGCTTTTCTTAAAGCTGCTGCAGATGTCATTGAAAACACAAATGTCACAATTAAGCAGACAAAACAGTGAACAGTAGGCTTCGAGATGGAGTTCATTTTATTAAAGTATTAGTGTGTTGAAAAATATTATAATATTGACTGTATTGATGGAGAAAATCTCTGGTTTTAAATTTTATCAAAAAAAAGTATTCAGCTACAGAGTGAGAGCAGCTTTGGCTGATAAAAAAAGGATTCAGGATTCGTAGAGGGGAATTCATATTTTGGGGCTACTAAATACAATAGTAATTTTAATATATGAGCTGCCCTGGAAGCAATTAAAAATACATATTTGATTGACCATAAGATGTGCTGCCCCATGCTACCAACCTACCACTAATATAAACACTTTATAGCTGGAGGAATATTTATTTAGTGAGTGATTACATGTAAATCTGAATCCTGATGTAATCAGAGTTCATACTGCCTATTACCTATAATAGTTTGTTGGAAAAATAAAACTAGTAGAAAAGTAGAAACTTTTGCTCTCTGGTATCATCCAGCATGGTATCTTAGAACTGATGCCTGGTGTTATCCTATGTTCTGAGCTTTACATTGTACCAGGACCTTGCCATGATTTACATGTAGTAAAAAAAAAAATACAGAGAGTGTCAAAATGAGTGTTGTGCACAAGAGGGAGTCTATACATAAGTGTATGCACAGTGTTTACTGTACTTCCCACAGTAACCGATCAGTTTCTGTGTCTACCATTTATAGGGCTATTTACAAGGAATGTAGATGTTGACATATTTATTTATTGGATTTGTTGAAATCCATCTTCTTCTCATCAGACTCTTTTTTTCGGAACTGGCAATTGTGCAATAAAATGGTAGTTTTGGATTTTTAAAAAAAGCAAAACTATCTACAATAGCACATTTTTAGTGCTACCCAGATTTTTATAAGTATTTATTTTTCCTAACTCAGAGGTTAAGTGGTTAGTTCTTTCACCTTGCCCAGGGTTTTCCCTCACAATAGTAATACAGCATAATGTTTGTATGTTTTTTTTTCCATGTTTGTGTGGAATTTCTCCAAAAGCATACTTGTAGCTCATTGGTTCAGAAGTCTCACACCCTTTGTTGTTTCTTTTTATAGCCCTTAACATTGTATGTTATGATTTTTTACTGATTTTCACCTGGAAATGCCTCACACATCAGTGGTTAAATAAAGGCCATGCCCCTCATTAAGTGCTCTCAGGACTTGTGTTGAAAAAGAGAAGCCTGGTCATCTCTAACCAGGTTTGTTAGATTACATAGTGCAAAATTGTTGAATTTTGGTGCCTACTAGGATGCTCAGTCAATTTTAGGCACACTGTTCAACTGCTATAAAAGTAAAGTGGATGCAAGACTATAAGAATTGAGACGTTAGTACAATGTTTATCTAACTGAACATCTATTTTGGTATTTTGGCGATTTCAGTTAGGTTTTGGGCTTCGTCTCCATGTTTGGGAAATTACACAAGATTGCAGGCTCCTTCGGGGGCAGGGACTAATGTACATGTTTCTATCCATTCTGTAAG
>NW_017307576.1:87373-94060 GCF_000935625.1 Nanorana parkeri
TAAATGACACAAAAAATAGAACAAACATCCACCTGGAACAGCTCTCTGGTTCTCACATTTCATTATATTGAGTACAGTTGAAAAAATGTGGTACAATATAGCTTCTATTCTTATTCTATTTATATTCTATCTTCCTTTCTTTGATGGCAGACCTTTCGAGTGATCATCTACAGCCTGCAGTCTAAGCCCCAACCAATTCACAATTCATCTCAGATGTCTCAGGCAGCAACTATTCCCCCAATATCCACAGTAATGGGTTTTCTTGTCTCATGAAACTCTTGTGAATCGTACCATTTGTACATGCCCATTCATTCCATAAAGGTCCAACAGGGTAAGACCAGGAACTTTTGGCCTACCGAACAAACACATTTAATGGGTCCTCTTATGGTAGGGACAGTCTCTGTGAGCTAAATAATGTGACCCACAGAATGTGTGTCAAGGTACTTCATTAATTCGTGTGCAGAGTAAATGTTTGTTGTTGGTGTTACTAAAGAATATGGTTTATTGTGATAAGCATTTTCACATCTTCCAGCACCAGTCACTTTTGTGGCTCACAGCATTTGGTCAAATTACCTATCAGAGTCGCAAAAGAAGCTGATATTGAAATGCTCCCTTCTGACAAAAGCCATGATCACAGATCTAAACGAGGTAGCTCTACAATGCCCAACATGTGTCACTGACTGAAAATGCTGCTCTGATTGATGTCCAAATTTGATGTATCTATACTTGGGGTCAACAGCCCAAACATTTAGTTTTGGCCTTAGGGTAAATGCCCCTTTCCCACCAAACCCAGCCTGATAATACAGCAACATGAAATATACAAAACATTATGAACACTTCAGTATAAACATGTGCCATAAAATGAAAGGAACATATTATGTTGTGTACAGTGCACCTATTTCTGCAGACATACTACCAATTTTAAGTGTGAATATGTCAGCACTCATAAACATCACATTAGTGCAACCAACTAATGCTGGTGGCATCTTCCACATCTGTATAGACAGCAGATTGCAAGGTGCAAAAGGGAGGATGAGGGGAGATTGTGTTTGCCCCTGAAATGCTCTGGCTTTTGTTTGTGATCATTTTTAAACAATTAAAGGGATTTTAACATTTTTCACCATATGGTTTAGTGTTGTATATATGTGCTTTGAAGTTTTTATTGCTGTATCTGTCCCCATTAGGGAGGTACTATGAATGAAAGTAACTGTAAATACAGTTGAGTTGCCACCAGAACAGAAATCTCCCTAATAAGACACAGATGGCAAAAAGTGCTGCAGTTTTAACCCTCCCCTACTCTTTGCAGAATTTAAAAGAAAGTTTTGACATTTGATAAACTTTACCTCAATTAAAGTCAGATACTTTGCAACTGTTGGGCAGCACAGTGGCATAGTTGTTAGCACTTCTGCCTTGCAGCACTGGGGGTCCCTGGTTTGAATCCTGGCCAGCTTATTATCTGGAAATAAGTTTGCATGTTCTCTCTGTGCTTGCGTGAGTTTCCTCCGGGTACTCCAGTTTCCTCCTGGACTCCAAAGGTAGGTTAATTGGCTCCTGCCTAAATTTGCCTCCGTATATATGCATGTGATATGGGTACCTTAGATTGTAGGCTCCTTGAGGGCAAGGACTGATGTGAATCGGCGCATGTAAAAGCGCTGCGTAAATTGTTGGCACTATATAAATACCTGTAAAAAATAAATTGTAACCTTGGTTAAAGTCCAACTCCAGCCAAAACATTTTATTTTTTTAGCACTGAACTAAGTGGGGAAGGCATAAAACCCCTCTCAGGTTTTTATTGCTGCCTGTGTCCCTGTATTATTTCTTTCCAGTGTTTCCATACAGGCTTAAACACAGCACTTTTTTTAGTAAAATAGGGAAGGGCTAATCGTATCACATATGATTACATGCGGACTGCCACTAACAGATGCAAACGCTGTCACCTGATCATTCACTTGAAAAGGTGACATTGGACACAGTTAAAAGGGACATTGGGGATTCCTGCTGCAGGAATCCATAGGTATATGTCACAGGATCCCAAAATGCACAGTGTGGCCATACAATGTAAACTATGGCGTATTTTCCCAGCCAGGAAGCCAAGGGGGTTGAACTTCCCATAGAAGTTAATGATTGTACATGGGTATATGTCAGACAGATAAATGTGGTCCAAAAATACATCAGTCCTTCTAAACGATGGTTAGCTGTGATCCTCACAGCCCTTCTTTCCTTTCTACAGGAATAAAAAAAGCTTCCCCCCCAAAAAAAGCATTCATTTAATTTTATTTGTATCTCTTCTGATGCTCTTTGTGATAGAAATAATTGTTGCATTTCATGTGTCTTACTGCATGCATATCTGCCTCTTTCCCCATATCACCAAAAATATTATACATATAGGAAATATGATATGAGTTGTATTTCTCATATTGGCAAATGGCATACCATACAATTTTCTGGAAACAGAAAATCCCATTAAAGTTCTATATTAAAACTCAGCCATGTGCTACATATTATATATTGCATGTATTAGTTTCCCATGTCTTTCCTTGGCTGGATCCTTAACATCAGTGTGATACTAACCCTTGCATGTAATTCATACTCTAAATGCCATTTAAATGTTGTCAGGTGCTAAATTAAGACAACACACATTGCCTGTGTCTCATCTATATTCATTATGATGAAGCCAGTCTGTTGTTAAATGGTTGTATCACTAAATTACAGCCTTGTTGTAATTCTTGATTCACAACAAGACTTTTCTGAAGTAGAAATTAGATATTATCTCATGACCGGAGATACAAATATGCTCATCTTGCAATTTGCCTGATGTGTTCCTAAGATGCTGTTTATGGGCTCTGGGTACCAGCTGTACATACCTGGCACTCAGACTTATACAGAATTATAGTGGATACGGGTCAGCAAAGGCACATTTGCTTCCTCCCTCAAAAAATGAGCATGGTTCTGAAGCACACTTAGGTATTGAGTGGATGCAGTAATATGTGAGGTTATGTGCAGGTGCACATATAGTAAGTTGATATGAATTTAGATTATGGGTCCCTTAAAAATAAACAATGTTACAAAACAAATTTTAAAAATAAAAAAGTTGTTTCAGGTTTGTTTTTTGGCATTTTTAACTTTGGTGTGTTTTATTGTTATTTTCTTTATCTTACTTTGTATCATAGTACAAAGGTAACAACTTAAACCTTTTTTAGGTTACTTCCTCTTAAAACATCAACATACTGCCTTATTAGCTCATTTTACTTTCTTTTGGTGAGTCTGCCCATCCATAACAGCTTATAGTTATGTACAGGATGTAAGAAGCATTTGATCCAAGCTCAAATTATATTTGCATTTTAGAGTACGCTGGTTTCCCCCATTTCACTCTTGAAACCATCAGAAGATATGTACAGGTACTTGTAGATGTTGACATCTATTCCCTGCTGGCAAATTTTCACAATGTAAATTAATATGCACTTCAAGTTTTGATGTGTAAGATTAAATTAATATTTGAGAATTTTGGGAAAGAACAGTGTTGACTGTTAACCTGCAGTGGTGTCATATGCAGATTGTGGGAGAGTTTATTTACTGTATTGTGGTGTATTTATTGTCAATTTGACACCTGAATCCATCCTCCCTTCCACTTTCATACTGTGTGTAATTAATGGTCAATATTGATCATTTTAAAAATATTTTGTATACAAATAAGTTGCCATTCAAATATAAAAATACAAAGTTAAACAAGTGCAAATAAACCTTTAACAATTTTCCTTTCTTATCCATTTTTACTGAAAACATCATAGGTCCACCCAACGAGGTCTAATCACTTCATATTTCCTGTCTTATACAGTAGGTAGTCAACATATTTCCTCATTCACAGCTGAGCACTACACTAAGCACATGCTACCATGCATTCATCACATGTTATTGGGAAGCACACCTAGCATGAGGTAACATGCGATAGGTGGATTGTGTTGCCATTCATTTGAATGACTGGAATGCTGGAACAAGTGCCAATAAAAAAATGTCTCCTCTATTCCTGTGGCACCTGAACATTTTAGAAATTTGTATTCACTTTTAGTCTCAGTGACAATTGTCACAGGACAAACGAAAAAGAGTGAATTTGATAGCAATAAAAAAAACCTGATGGGGGTTTTAACCTTTCCCTAATTTCTCCAAAACAAAAATTAAAATTGGCTTTAGATATACTTTAACTTTCAATTTTTGTATCGAAGATGCAATTGAATTTAAAAGGTCTGGTGGCATTTTAGCTTATAGTTACACTTGAGTAATTGTTCTCTTTATCCTTAAAGAGAGCGGAATATGGGATCTTGGTGCACCATCATTTTTAACTTCAAGTTGAAAATAAAATATAGATGGTTTTACCTACTATAGTCAGAATACTATAAAAGAATTATTAACCAAAAATGACTGAAATCCAATTATGGTGTCCTTGAACTTGCTTAACATAATTAGGTGATAAAATATTCTGTCCTTAAAGACTCTTCTCTTATTTTCGTTTCTAATTTGAAATGAAAATGACCTTAGAGCTACCAGGAGCTGACATCTGTGGTCCCTAGAAAACCTTTATGAATAACAGACAGTCTGCTGATTAGTGCATCTAAGAAGAACCATAATACCACATTTCTGTACTTTTTTTTATACATTTGGTAGCATGTATCTTGTTTTTGTTTGTAATATACGTTTTACTAATTTGAATTATTTTAATATAGCTTCATCTAAAGACACATATATGTACATTTATATTTGAATGACATACAAGAATAAAAAACCAGCCCACCCAAAACTGATACGTCAGTGTTGGTTAGCTGTAGATGGGTTAAATCATCTTTCAGCCTACATCATACAATGATTACTGGTGAGGACTGGAAACCTTTGGCATGGGGAGCAAACACAACTGAATAGCCCTTTCATGGTAGGGAAACTCTCTGGGAGCCTAACCACTAAAGTGTACCATTAATCAGCTTCTATTTGCTGTCTTTCTAATACAGGTATGAGAAGAAAAAAAAACTCTGGATCTGCAATCTGAATTTTCCTTTATATAAAAAATCAATTATTAGTGTAAGTCATGCCGGAAACACACTCCAGTAAAAAAATAATTATACGACTGTAGCTTCTTAAGAATGATAGATATTCAACAAGTAAATGTAAAATGAAACACTTTTCTTTAATGCCTTGCAAAATATGTCAATATGTAACTGTCAACGGTTAGCAAGAATAGGGCAGTGTTTAACAGATCTCTGGAGAGATGGGTAAACTAATAATCTGCAGAGAAGTTTTTCAAAGTAATTGAAACTTTTAGCACTTTAGTAATTATAAGGTTCTAGACTTCATACATGTATAGGTCAATACATTCAATATAAGTGATCCAGAAGACTTGTCTGACCTGATGCTCTTTTTTCTTTTAATTAAATATTTTTAATTAATGGTAGAGTTAATTATAGGCTTACTCATAGTGTATTTTTTTTCTCCTGGCCTGGAAGGGTAACTAGCTTTCTAACTGTGCAACTGTAAAATAATAATGTAATTAACAATGAACAGCTTGCGTGTGTATATTTATATAAAACATCAACTCAATATTGAATTGTAATTAGTAGGTATGCAAAAAAAAAATGCAGCTCTGAGAGTAGCCTTGCTTCCACTCTCTTTTGGGGTAGATAGCCTCAAATCGTGGGGTGTTTGTATAGTTCGAGAGAGTTCACATGGCTGTTCATGTTTAAACTGGCTGCAGCTAGTCATATTGCGTTTCTAGCAATAGATTGACATACACAGCATTGCCAGACAACTTCTACACAAAAAAAAATTAAAAATAAAATAAATGCTAGCCTTTCTGGCACTCATTATATTTTAATTCACCTCTCTGTTAAGGAGACGCACCTTGTGTCTAGCAAGAAAAAGCAAAATATATTTTACTTACTTAAGGCTGCCAGCACATGTGTGCATACAGTGAGTATATAATAATATATAATATGCATATTTACTGTATTTATATTGAAGCAAACCTATCCCTATGGCCCATTTGTACCTTTCCAATCTGATGTGTTGCTTTAATGCATGCAAGTTAATGTTGCTATTTCATATTGTGTTAGGGCAGCCGATTCATTTGAATGTGCTGCTGTTCACCGGAATGGAAAAACAAACTGCACCTATGTTGATTTTTTTGAATGCACTGTATCATGCATTGCAGTGCACTTCAACACAGGCAAATGGTACTGCAGCATGCCAACATGTCCATAGTTCACCACTGTGTGCTTTACTGCAACACAAAGGTTTAAATTTGGCCTAAAAGTTAATACTGCATCATTTAAAAATCTAGTTTTCCCTGGGTTATAGCTATTTCCACAACTCCCTTTGAGGTTGGCTTCACGAGCTGGCACAGGATGTGGTCTTGTCAGGACTGTAGTCTTTCTTACAGTACTACTCTGTTGCAGCACACATTGTAATACCTACCTCATATACCATGCCACTTCGAAAAGTTATAAGACGACTTCTGCTAGACATGTGACATAAAACCACTTTAAAGGACCAGTAATCCCAATAAATAAGTTGCCTTCATGAAAAAGATGCTAACTAGATTGACAAACACATGTGCCATATATAAACACACACACATATATATATAGATATATATATATATATATATATATATATCCTTATATATATATATATATCCCTTTTAAA
>NW_017307576.1:95560-98660 GCF_000935625.1 Nanorana parkeri
ATATATATATATCTATATATATATACACACACACACACACTCTATCAGTGGCTTACTGGAATATCCCATGGTATGACACTCCCCTGATATGGTATTTGACTGGGTGACAACTTTCTGCATATGGGGGGTTCCCAACATACCTGGCTGGCTGTTAAAAGGAACATAAGTTGAGTAGGTTAGGTAACCAATTAAAATCATTATTGTTGCTACCTGAGATTAGCTTTGCAAACATCAATGGCCAGTGCCACTCATCTCCTCCTCTCCAACAGGAATTCCCTGCTATGCAGAATGGCGCTGATTATGGACCTGTAGGCAAATCCCAATGCCTGAGAGTTTCTGGATTGTCCATGCACTTCCATCCTCCCTTGTAAGTCTGTTTGAGGCCATAATTCAGTCACGTTGTGGTTGCTTTAGGTCCCCCAAAATGAGTAACTAAACAGGAAGATAGAAGTGTTCTAGAAAATATATACCCCCTCTTCATAATCACTATTTTATTACAAATATCTTTACATGTAACCCTTAACCCTTACATTTTCCATAGAGCTCTAGATCTTAACAGATTGATATTTTTGATTCATCTTCTAAAAATTAGATGGTCCTTGTGGATTTGCTTTATATAGTGTTGGCCTTGTACGAGCCTCCTCGTTTTCTTATTGCAAAGGTATACCCAATATAAAATTTACATGAATAACATTATACTTCATATTCCAAAATCTAAAAAAGGCAACCCCATTCTAGTTTATTCCTGATAGTTTGAAAGAAACAATATCTCTATCAGGTAAAGAAAGTGAATATTGTGTGACAGTATTATAAACCTATCTATATTAAAATATATTATCTTTTCCCTCTATTCGCTGCTGTTTTATACAGTAAAGTTGTCTTGGCAGCTTCATGCCATCCCCGGTAAAAAGGATAGACGTGGGGTGTCAAATGCTATCAAAATGACAACAAATCGCAGGAAAATGAATATTGTATTACATGGCAAAGTAATTTGTTGAGGGATCGGACTGGTTCCTACAGCTACTCGTACAGTGTCCTCCCAGATGTCCCCTTCGATAGCATGCGGGGAAAATGTAAAATTAGGCAGTTTGATTTACAATGAAATGAATCTCTGCAGAATAAATCAAATACCTGCACCTCACCCGTGAAGGGCAATTTTCTGTCTTTCAGTCACCAGATGACAGACTTCGAACAGTTATTACTACTTTTGTTTCTTGCGCAGTAAGCTTTTTTGTCTTCCATGTATGTATTTATGATAGCAGATATGTGATATAGTTAGATAGATTTGAAAAAAACAGAAATAAAATGAACCTTTAGTGTTTAAAAAAACATTAACATGGTATTTACTGATAATTTTCTCATGTGAATGTGTTAGGAAGGTAACTTTGGTACCTTGCATTTATCATTTGACATTGAAACTTTGTTTTTAAACTTTGGAAACAGTTTACAATTTAATACAGCTTAATTATGGAATTACACTTTTTTTTTGTTAAATCTTTTCTGCATGGCTCTGCATTGCATATAATTTGTGTATCACTTTTGTTCCCCATGGTCCCTGTTTGTGTTGTAAAGTAACCACCATCTCAAGATCACTCCTGTGATAGACTATAATTTAAATACACATTAGTAAACTAAATGTGAGATTTTAGTCAATCACATGAGAGAGCTTGGAGTGGTGGCTTCTTTACAATACACACAGGGACCATGTGGAACAAAAGTAGCTACCCTCCAGAAGGAAGGATAGTGTCAGCACAAATTCAGAGATGATTTGAGTATCTACAGCTAAGTGATACACAAATAAGGTACATTATTGTTAATAGTTAAGGTACTGAAATGCATTTTTAAGATTTAACTCCTGAGTTTAGTGTCACTTTAAGTTTGCTAAGTGAACAACCTGTACTCCTTTAGTAAATCAATCCCATTGCAAACATCATATTATTTAGTAACTTAGCTCCTTCTGTTACTTCTTGGCTGCTTTACTGCATACTGAATCAGCATCATGGCCTTTTTCTAGTTAGCATGGATTTGATCCTGGAAGCATTAAACTTAAAATTGGAATTAGTATAGTGTTCTCCCTGGCTGTCCAGCATGTCAGATGTATTCAAACTGCAATATTTACAAAACCGTTGGTAGGTAAACCAATAAACATATTTTTAACATATTTTCTTCACCTGCCAGTAGATATATAGATTTTTGGATGTTCATGCAGCCCACCACAGTACACACAGTGCAATCAGCCAGCTAAGATGATGTCAAAAACAATGGCAGAGTCCTGCATAGGCCTTACTCCTATAAACCAGGAGTAACTAGCCCTTACAAGCTAAAATGAATCAATTAATTTGTGCTTATGGTCTTATTATTAAGCCCTGCTGTTTCCACACCTCAACAAGATGTGATACATTAAAATAATATATTTGGAAAGTTAAGTACTATATTTAATTCATGAAGCTGAAAATAAATAATGTTATCTGCATAAATAAATTCAGCACTATTGTAATACTTGATTCCATCTTTATTGTTTAGTGAGCCTTTTCTGGTTTGGAAAATGCAGACTGTCATTATTTAATTATTAACTCCATAAATTTGGGGATTTGTGAATTCACATAACAATTAAAATAGATCTCATGTTTAAGTTTAATATAACAGAGATTTCCCAGTGTGATAGCAGAATGAATGTTGCCTGTTGCCAGTTTGACGTGACTCCAGTGGTGCCTTATGAACTGTCAAGAACTCCAGAATGGAAAAATAAGACAAGACTGTCAGTGTAGTTGTGGCATAAATGTAATCATTTTAAAATTATATTTTCTTCTTTACAAGTTTCTTTCTCATTTTTAGTAAAAATGCACTTATGAAAACATGCCCAGTCAACCTATCTGTAAGAAAATAGCACAAAAGATTACATTGGGTCTAAAATGTGGTTCTAATTGGAATGTGTTTGGGGAACCTTGTATTCCAAAGCAAGAGGTTCTAGCACCATGGTTTGAAAACCAATATAATGCAGAGTAGGAATGTTAACTTTTGGTCCTAAGGATCCCAGTGCCGAAAAGGTAAGTATGTAAACAAGCTGTGAAGTTTACGTAAAGTGACAGTAAACTCACAA
>NW_017307576.1:98676-132729 GCF_000935625.1 Nanorana parkeri
TCAATTCCCCCCCCCCCATGCTGCTGTAAGGACTTACCTTACGTGATGCCTCTTGATCTCATCATCTTCTTCCTTCCAATAGTTTTCAGCAGTCCCTCCAGTGCTGGTGCCCATCTCGGATCCAGCGCAGACTGCTGTTTCTTCCTGTCCCACAAAGTCTGTCCAGCATGCACGCTCCCGGCTGCGTGCATTCACTTACACTGTAGCTCTCCTCCTCTCCCCTCCTGCGACATGGACTGTGCATGCGCCCTTACGCACTTCCTCCTGCACGGCCATTCGGAAAGCTGGATTTTACAGCCGGGAGTGAGCAGCGCAGACACAGGTAAGTTTGTACCTATTTGGTAACTTTTTTTATTTTTTAAAATATTTTTGCATATATCTACTGCTCAATAGCAGTATATATATGTAAAAATTAGACTTTTATACCACTTAAAGGTATGCTTATTCGTTCATGACACTCCCCAAGCTAAAAAGCCTGTGGAAAAGAAAGGATACTAAACATGATTAGCTGACACTGGCTTCTGTATTGCTGGGGGTGATGTCCAGATCCTGGGGAATGTTGGATACCACAAATCTCACTGGAAAATGGTCCAGCACAGCATAGGAGTATCTTCTTCTCTACTCAACATTTCTTATTAGGCATTGCTTCTGGAAAGTTTGACTTTGAAGTCAAACTTTGAAGTTTGACTTCAAAGTTTGACTAACTTGTCTCCCTCTGCTTTTTCTCTGAGCAAGCAAAAGGAGGCAGACATCTTTGACTAAGCAAAGTATTTAGTCCACTGCTTAGTCACATGATCTCTTTGGCCATTCAGGGAGACCTGTTATGGATAGCACCTTTTTATACCCCTGTCTGTGTTTCTGGGGATAAAATAGCATTAGAGCAGGAATTTTAGCTGAAATGTACTTTTCTATACAAAGTGATAAGAAATAATCAGATTTATCCAGTAAAGGTTTTCTGTAAAGAGAGGGCCACAGGCAAGGGTACATTTATTTTTTTCATTGCACAGCGGGTAGCTGCTTATATTTCAGATTTTTGGGTGAATTTTTGGGTAATCTCACCTGAATGGTCTGCAATATTCTGATAGGCATAGGACATCAGGAAAAAGAAGGGTTTACACTAGGGGCAGCCAAACTTTGACCTTCCAGCTGTGGTGACACCTACAAATCCCATCATGCATTTGACTTGGAGTTATGCCTGTGGCTTTCACAGTCTTGAACTGCCTAATTTAATTTGTACTTTTACCACGGCTGGAGGGCCAAAGTTTGGCTACCCCTGGGTTACACAATAAGGGCTCTCTTGAGATAATAGCCTGTATGCCTGGTGCATCTTACAGGTATCCTTTACTTGAGTGGAGGTGCATCTTGTATTTTGTTAAATATAAAAATTAAAAAAACAAAAACAGCAAAAACATGTGGCATAAATACAGATGGGAAAAAAGCAGAAAGATGGGTAAAATAGATCATGTAAGCAAATTGAGTTACTTGTTGCAGTGGATTTTGAAGTGAGAATTTCACTTGCTTTTACTTGCATTCAGGTCATATTCTGGTAAGTCTTTACAGTTCAACAAAATAAGGAAATAAGCTCTTTTTTATTTGGAAAGAGAAAATTGGAACACCTATTTGACTTAACACCTGCTCAGCATGTAAGCCAGCTTTTACTTTTTAGTGCTAATGCAGTAAAATAAGAAGGTGTTGATACCAATTAACCCTAATACTGATATCCAAGATGCACCTGGTGTTGGAATTGAATCTGTAAATAAAGATTTAAAATGAAAGGCTAGGCGTTATAAAATGTGTAACCTCCCAATAGATCATCTGCATTATTGTACACTCTATCTACAACTCTCTAATAACAATAGTCACATTTAAAGCAATTCCATACATTTTGGCATATTACAGTCAGGATGTGCAGGGCAATGCAACATGTTTACTTTTATGCAGACCTCCACAGGCACTAAGGGCCTATTTACATGTTTGCTGTGTGTTCGTGTACATGCATTTACTTAAGGCAGCTTTGTGTATCGGGAAAGGTACATCGAGTGCTATTCAGAATGAATAGCACCACAGTGCAGCAATGTGCATAATATATAAACAAAACTGTGTGAATTTGGCCTTACTTACCTTCTTTTTACTCCCTCGCCACAATGGTCAACAACCAGAAGTGAAAGCAGAGCTCTGTGCAAGCTAATATTTGCTGGAGTTTAAGCTCACAGACGGCTATAGAGTCCACGGTAATGGTGCCAATTGGCTCATCATTGCCCTGAACATTAACTAATAAAGCTATAGATGTGCATGCTACTATTAAACCCTTGTGTTTTATGTAATTTAGAACACTGTTATTATCCCCATGTTTTGCTGCAGTGCACCAAGTCTCTTTTTTCCATTATTTAATTTTCATGAGTATTACTTACATTGTACTTATTATCTAATGTGTGTGTGTGTGTGTGTGTGTGTGTGTGTGTGTGTGTGTGGTGTCAAGTAGGTTAGGTATGTCACTGTACACATGGTATATACATAATTTGTGACAGCTGTCTGGTTGAAGCTGCTGATTACTTGCATGGCTAGCAAGTATTGCCGCAGGCATTCAGTCTGTGCAACCGTTAATTGCATATTTTATCTCATGCTAGTTGGTTTATGATTACAATAACATTACGAATCAAGTCTGACTAACGTGCAGTATTCTAGCACATATTAAAGCCTGCCAAATTATTTCATGAATTTCATATTTAGTATATTTGAAGGTAGCTTTAATGTTTTGCTGATAGCATGCTGTTTTGCTGATTCAACACTCCTTACAATATATTATGTTTGGAGTGACAGAAGTATATAATATTATTTCAGATAAATATGGAATAAAGTGCCATTGCTAATCCAGATTCACCACAATGCTATTATAGGGATTAAACATTGTGATTGGTTCAAATTAGAGTTCAGTAAATTACCTCCAGAAAGACTGGAGCGTCTTTACTTCTCTCCACTCTTTAGAAGATTATGCTTTTCACAGGTCTCAGCTAAACAGAAGGTGCATTTCTCTTTATCACACCTAAGAGAAAGAAGAACAGTTATGCCCAACCATTGTGCACCACTGCCAACAGGAATCAGAGCTTGTGTATTCAATGTGCCAACATGGCTTGTGCAATGTATAGGTATAACTGTAAGCAATAAAACACAGAAGAAATCGCTTCTCGGCCTTTTGGCTAAGATCAAGTGTAGTATCTGTTCTTATCAGTTTTCAGTGGGGCAAAGGCCGTCCTTGCGGGGGATGGATCTTAGTACTCGCTGGAGTGAAAGAGCGTGCTGGGTTGCTTCCTGTGAGAGGGGAACAGCCCGGTACAGGCTTTCTGACTGAACAGATGCGAAACTTGGTCTGGCTGGAGGGTTGGGGGCGGCAGAAGCACGTGGTGTTGTGCCCCCTGGGTGTGGCATCACAGGGGTGCATCCGAAAATCACTAGGGTGTGGGACCCCACAAGTGATTCACTGTGCACTAGGACACGACACCATATTGCATTTTTCTGCACATCGCCTCTGAGACAGGCCTTATGGCTAGTCTGGGGTGATATTTTTGCACTCAGGCCCCTAAGGCCTGTCAGCGTGGTGCACTGGCACTTATTATTTATTTATTGCACCATATTCACGATTGGCACTTTTTGATTGAAATTTTACCCACAGATTGCGGAGGGTGTAGGTTCCTTCTGGGCCTTTTCCCGATTGGGGAGGAGATGCTGTGCCCTAATATAGGGTTCTCTGTCCCCTCCCAACCTGGGGGGGTCTCTCTTCGGGAGAGTCCTCCACCTAGTACTGTGAGGGACCAGATCCGGCAGGTCCCCAAAGGATCGGGGTCCACCGGCCTTCGGGTTGGTGGACCAACAGACTCAACCGCTGTCAGGAGCCTTGCACCCCGGGGGGTCGGGAATCGAGGTCCCTTCTTTATTGAAGGACCAAGCACCCTTGTGCACGTTTTTGTGTGCTGTGATTTCACGGTTTACTTTTTTGTTCACAGGGGATTTCGTTTTCGATGCACAATCCACGGGCTTCAATAAAAAAAAAACACAGATGAAAGGATTATTTGCATACAAGTGTGCCTGTGTGAAAATTTTTGTTAAAGGTCTTACTCAAATGAATAGTAGGTAGCTGTATTTTTGCATTGTATCCTAGGCTCAATTGTATTGCCCGGGTTTGTGGCATTCTTACTTTGGATCTTCTTACGTGGATCTTGCAGTAAAATATAATGTCCACCATGCCCCCTCCCTTTAGTAAAAAATACTGCATATAGGTAGTTGAATGTTATACTTACCTAGCATACGTCTTCTGTGTTACAGAAGTCAACATCACAATCTTCCCGGTAAGATACCGGGGGAATGATGAGTACTATAAAACTCACAAGAAGATACTCCAGTCTAGTACTGGAGTGTCCTGTTGTGAGATTATGGCTTCTCATCGTTCTCAAGATCGCGGCAAAAAGGTAAGTATATTATCTTTTTCCTCACAGCTATATTTTATAACTACCTATATGCAATGTTTTTTTTTACAAGGGGAGGGGGTCTGGATGTAATAAGCTACCTTGCATTTTACTGAAAAGTCCACTTATAAGATAAACTCTGGGCATTAAAATGTATTCCTCCATAGCCACAAAAGATATATCCATATCATGTGCACTAAATGCAGACCCAATTACTAGCTTGTAAATGTGGCAGTGACATCATCACTGTTGAGAGCAGAGCTGGGGGATAGACCCAGCAGGCCCCACCCACTACAGGCTGTCTGCAGAAAACTACAGGAGGGGGCGTATACAAGACCAGTCACCCTGCACAACAAGAGAGAGACCAGCAGTGACCGGTCTTTATTACAGGCAGCGCCTGTAAAGAGGCAAAGTTTCTCACTGGACTACTGCACAGATATGCACAAAAATACAAAAAGCACACCAAGAATGCACATGCCTCTTTATTTAGACACTTTGCTTATCCCAGAATGTTGAGGGTATAATAAGAAACATGGTCACATTCCCGAACCCCCACCCTGAAACCACCAACTCCCCAACTTACCTGAATCATGGGATGCTTCTCCCTGTACCAATGTTTAGTTTTTTAAAAATATTTTTTTTTCTCTGCCCTCACAACTGCATATTCCATTCACAGATCCAGTTACAGGGTCCTGTGCCTGGAAAAACTAACAGGGCTATGCACAAAAGGGTGAAGAGTTTGGAGAAGGCAGGAGAAGTGAACAATCTAGGCCAAAATAGCTGATTTGGAAAAATTCAGCTCACTTTGCTGTCCTAGTTTCTCCAAACTATTTGCCCTTTTGTGAATAGCCCTGTAAAAGTCTGTGGCAATATGCCAGATGATTCAAAGATCTCAATGGATCTCAAGTTCATGACCTCATTGCACTTGTACAGTAATACCTCGGTTCACGAATGCTTCTGTTCGCGAACAATTCGGTTCACGAACAGAAAATTTGGCAAAATGTTGCCTCCGTTCGCGAACTCCATATCGTGTGATGAACATGACCGTGGTCATCTTCCCCACAGGCAGACCTGTGCAAACTTGATGTGAAGATTGTTTGTGCACTTTTTAGCACATAAAGTATTTGATTCGGTGCACAACCAATTCAGTTCGCGACCAGAACGCAGAACGAATTAAGTTCATGAACCGAGGTACCACTGTATTCCATTGTTTATTTCCTTCAGTCATTTAAAGGGAGGTCTGTACCTCCATATAAACCCAGGGCTGGGTTGCAAACAATGCAGGAGCCTGAGCATTGCACGCGCAATGCAATTTTTTTTTCTTTTATTAATGTTGGTGCATTTATTAATTTCAAAGAATGGACTATGTCTTTTATTATCAGTCACAGCCAGGCAATGAAAAGTAACTACACCTGTTAAGAACGTGAGATACATTTATGTAAGGATCCAGTTAACATGACAGTCTGTAGATTTTTTTTTCTATGACATGTAATGGAATTAAAGCAACTCTGTCACTAGATGTACAAACATGTTCTTCCTGCAAAGAAGAGTGCAAACAATTACCTGCCCATAGCTCTGGTGGTTGAAAAATCTTTAGCATTCTCAGGTGTGTCATGTTCCATGCTGCATTCTGTGGTTTCATACACCTGACCCCTATGTCACTGTAGGACATGGTTGCACCATAGGAGCTTGTGGATAGAATCACAGTGCATAGCGGGGGGCTACGTGTCCGACACACCAAGAAATGTGTTTGATGCAGACAATTTTTCAGATGGTTTTGTTCTTGAAAAGAGTGAAGGTTTGCGGTGTGGGTGATGGAATATGTACACATGAACTCTTTTCTCTACAGATAGCTTTTTAGTCACTTTTCAGGGTCACTTTAAACCTTCCACTGTAAATATTACCCCCTCCCCTTCCCCCCACACACACTATACCGCCTTAATTAGTAAATATGCCCTGTTGATAAGCTCTTGAAGATCTTAAATATTCATCCACACGTCTCTTCTACATTAACTTTTTTGTATGGAAAATGTATTATGCATTTAAAGTGGTCTTTTAATATTATTTTATTTCATGTGGCATATTACTCCCATTTTTTTTTTTTTTTTAGAAATAAGGGGTCTGGGACTGTGTGAGCAGATTTTTTCACACTGAAAGTCTGATTGGGCTATTGCCTCATTTTCATCCTAACAACAGGCAAACATGCAGCACAAATTCCAGAGTTATTTGAGCAACAGGATAAGCATTTCAAATCAGTGATAATGAAAACATCAGCAGGATTCATTTATGACCTCCTGCTGTCAGATACTTTACCTTAGCTGCTGAAATTATATTGAATAACAATGAATGGTAAGGCTGATCTCGCCGGAGAACAGAGAGGAGACTGGAAGTTGTAAAAGTAGGTTTAATTGCATAACAACCTGCTTTACAGTAACATGTTTGCTTTAATTGTGCTGCTGTTGGAGGTATTAGCATTAGCTGACCAACTTATGTAGTCAGTGTGGTTTTGGTGGCTACCACACGTAATGATTCTGTATACTGTTTAACCTTTTATTAATCAACTGAAGTGGTGTTTATGTAACTGTTCAATAACTAATGCATTTGTATTAAGTTAAATATATTGCTCTGTGTAAGTGTCAGTCTCTGCAACTTACATTATTCACATGACTTATTAAAGGGAAATTATTTTTACCTTGAAATTGTCTTTTCTTTGAGATTCATTTTTTAAGGAGACACAAAGTTCTGGGCTGCACTGCATGTAGATGTGACTCTTGTGACTTGTAGTGATGCGTGTAGTCACAGCAGTCAAAATTGATAACATGTTGGATACATTTGATTTTATTCATATTGTCTGACATAAGTAAATAAAGCCAATGTTTTTAGACTTCACAGGGCCTTTCCTCAAGGTGACACAGTCACTGTACAGTGATACAGTGGTCATTATATCACCTTAACCTCTTGCCGTCCGCCCGTTAAGAAAAAACGTACGGACGGCAGACTCGCATCAGCGGGATAATGTCACAAATAAAAAAAAAGTAAACTCCCCAATGTTTAAGTTCCCCCCCTTCGTTTACGCACATATAAATGTAAATATGCGTCGCATGCGCCAGCGAGCGAAAATGACAATTGCGCTACACATGTTACATATTGAAGCGAACGTCGCAGTTAGAGCAATCATTTTAGGGCCATCAATCACTGATAACACTAAACTGATGAGCGGTAAAAGCTTTTAATGCGTCGCCTATGGCCAATTTTGGGTAATGTAGTTTTTTTGAGGTTTCGCGCGCATGCGCAATTTTAAGGCTTGACATGTTTGGTGTCTCTTTACCCGACGTGACCCCGTCTTTTATATTTTACCAAAAAATTTGGTAATAATAAATGTTTTAGAATTTAATATAGGGGGAACTGTTTTTTTTTTTTTTAAATCTGTAGTTTTTCCTTAATATATAAAAAAATAAAAACCCCAGTGGTGATTAAATACCACCAAAATAAAGCTCTATGTGTCCCCAAAAAAGGGTATAAAATTCATTTCAGTACAGCGCTGCATGACGGAATAAATGTCAGTCAAAGTACCACAGCGCTGAATACTGAAAAATGGCCTGGATGGGAAGGGGGTTAAACACCCCGGATGTCAACTGGTTAAGGAAGGGACGCTGCCGGGTCCTGAAATGTTGACTATCTTAACTTTTTTGGGACGATTTGTATAAAATCATGTTTATCTTTGCGTTGTTGTGACATATTCATTTTTTATGTTCCCTCCAGATTGACAATTGGATAAAGCTTTGTCCAATTCAATCCATAAACGGCCACACTTTGTTTGGTGAACAGCCTTCCTTAACAAATATCTCCAAACTTTATTGTAATGCAAACATGTGTATAGACCACACTTAAGCTCCCTAGCACAACTGAAACCCTCTAACGTGTTTCACCAATAAGGCTTAGTCATAGAGGTATAAAGCTACAAAGCTTTGTATTTGACCTTCTTAAGGGTACATTCACACCAGCAGCTGTCCTCAAACGTACAAAAGCTGATGTGTGTGTCCCTGGGCAGTGCCAATGTGCTTTATCAAGCCGCATCACACGGTTTCTTTTTTTGTAGAACTTTATTAATATGCCTCATGTGACATTAAATTTAGTTCTATGGGCTTGCTCATCTATGACAAGGCAAATTGTCTTGTCTTTCATTTGGTCTGCACTGGAAAAAAACAGCCAGCACAGCCTGAACACAGATGGTGCGAACCGGCCCATAATCTCCTTGCTTACCCACTGCTAAGTTAAGATATCAGACACACAGAGATTGCATTGTTTATAAAAAATCAAGGGACCCTTTGTGGTTGATTTAATAAAGGAGTACAGGCTGTTCACCAAACAAAGTAAATGCTAGAATTTAAGGTGAAGTTGTGTTCACTCTGAACACAGCTCTTACTGTATTATTCAGATAGGGAGACATAACTATTGTCTAATGGAATTATGAAACTTTGGTAAATATTTATAAAACTAGGACAAACTGTTTATATGTTCTGTGAAAAACTTCATTTTTTGCTAATTGTTAATTAAAAAGTAAGCAGTTGTGTATTATGTATAAAACACTTCAAGAAGTAAAAAAAAAGCTCATAGATAGAGTGTCAGCTTGCTCTAGTTTAACAAACTCCCCTCTATAAACATTAATATTCTTTATTGTGTAGTAGTGTCTCTTTAACAGTTATTGCCCTGATATTTATGGTTGGAATCCCCAAATATTTTACATAGTTGAAACTACCTTCATGGTTTCAGACAAATCCAGGAACTCATAGTGAATTTTGCTGTTGAAGATCTTAAGAGTTATAAGCCTCCATTGCCTGATTCTGCTCAAAGCCATTGTATGAAAATTAAAATAGTAATTCTGTTGGGGCATAGCCTTTCTAAATGTTGAATATCACTTTATGAACAGCAGTCAAGTGAGGTTTAGCAGTACAGTTTCTCTGTCATTTTAACTTGCTGAAATTGTTTTCATTGATATTTTAAAATCAGGTTTGCAATGTTACTTAAATTTTTTCCTTCCTTGTCATAAATTGTCTCCTATAGTTTTGCAAATAAGTTGCCACAAAGGAAGAAATGATTTCTAGATAAATGACAGTTTTCCATGGCTTTTAAAGCAGAATTGAACTTTCACATGTGCTAAATACATTTCATATATATAGTAAAAGATAAGTGTTCAAATCTCTTTTTAGTAAATCAGCCACATTTAGAGAGGAAAAGTCTCTTCCACACCAGTATGCAGTAGAGAGGACTGCTGCCATTTGTGTTTAAGTAGCAGTCTCTCTGCAGGGGTACAACACACCCTCTACTGACTGACAGCTAAAGCTCTGCAATCAGCAAAGCTTGTGGCACCTGCTGATTGGAGACACTAAGCAGGGGAACATGTCAGACTGCTGAGGAGAGACCCTTCTTTCACACAGGCAACAGGAGTGCTCTCTTTTGTTGCAGGAAAAAGTGGATAGCAGTGTACAGATGTGTTCCAAAAGTGGCTTCTTTATTGATCCATAAAAATCGATTACACGGGATCTATACAGAAACATCTGATATGTTTCAAGCATACGGGTTCTTAGTCATAGGCAGCCATCAAAGCCACAATTGGATCACGTGGAATATGTCAGTGTGCTGCTATTCACTTTTTTTGCTACAGTGTTACCAGTGATGAACTGTGCAAGCACCTGACTGGGGCGGGCAAGCTTGGACTGATCTTGCGCGACACCATGGTTTATTGATAGGGCTCTTTTTCCATACTGTTGGAGGACAGATTTTTTTTTCCTCTCTGGCTTTGGCTGATTTAGAAAGAGAGACCAACTGTAGCATTTTTTTTACATTGTTTTTCATTTACATGAATTAAGGAGGAGGGGGTCAAATTTACTTTAGAATGCAGACATCAGAAATACTTACCCTTTTCTACTATGTAAAAAGAAAAAAAAGTTTGGGCCTTCATTTAAGCATTATGTGAAAACCCTGTGGCTCTTTTTCTTTACACAGTGCTGTCTGTTAACCACCTATGAACATGGTTTAACAGGAAGGGAGATTTCAAGAATGATCTCATCAGTATGTTACTGTTCCTTCATTGTGCAATCACAGGTTGGGGTGGGTCCTGGACTAGTCGACACTTGTTAACTACAGTGTAGCCTGCATCGAGGTCCAATACCTGGCTGTGGCATCTGGCATATTATCCGAGATAATATGCATCTAAAAAAATTGTCTTAACCAAATTACAAATAATTTGGCACATATGTTTCATTATGTGTATTTAGATATTAGTCTAGAGTTCAGATTTAAATAAGAATAGCGTATATGAGCCATAGAAGGTCATGGTGTTTTGTAGCACTTCTTCTCTTAAAAATGCAATAGGGAATAATTACATCTCATTAAACTGAACTTCAGTTACATCGTTCTTCTGTTAGCTTCACAAGTCTTTCCTTGCCCTTAGAACTGTTTAATATTGAAACTGTAGTTTGCAAACAACAGCGCATTGCAAGTACTTGGTGAAAGCTATATTCACAGCAGTTGCAGTGTCTTTATGCCATATAATTATATTCTCTGCTTGGTGTTTTCAACTGTTGTTTTGGAACTTGAAAGATTATGATTCCACCATGCACTATATAAGTGATAGACCTTAAAACATTGCTTCAATTATAGTTCACCAGTGGCAAAATAAAATATTTTTAGATAGATCAACTCCATGCAGCTAGTGAAATCAATCATTGAACTGCTGTCCAGGGAACTGCAGAACTGTGCTAAAATCAGCAAGTTCTCTCAACTGACCTTAAAAGGAGTTTTAGAAGTGAACACAGTAAGAGTTTAGCATTATCTTTGCTAATTTTTCTCAATGGGTCTGCAGCCCCTTGTTAAATGATTCTTGACTGTGCAGTGTGTGTGGATGAGGGGGCAGAGGGCTCAGAGTGGTCATTGAAGCACTGAACACATTCTAGCCTCCATTCAAAAGATTGAAATACTAGCAAAAACAAAAATGTGGCTATCAAGGCAGCAAGATTAAAAGGATAAATGGCAGTATGATAGTGGAAACACCTAGGATTTTTTCAAATATAACACAGTATTTCCATCAGTCCTGAGTTATATTGTCCTACTGATTATACAAGTGTACATGCACCCAAGATAAGTCAAACAGTCCAGCAATCGGGGGTTCTGGCAACCAGGTTTGCGGGGACATTCCCCATCAGCCCTTTTTTTCCTTCCTCTGTGTGTCTGTCTTCTCCCTCTGCCCTTCTTTTTCTCTGGTTTTGTTGTCCTAATAATTTTCCTCTCCTAGGACAATCTTGTTTCCTTTCATCTACATGTTAAGTTGCTGTATACCACCACGCAATGTGCCACATACTCATTGAAGTTTCCATAGATTAAGGATGTCCATGTGGTGGACAGTTACTGCACTGTCCTATAAAAAACATCACTATATACTAATGTGTATTCAGTATTATGTCTATGCACTTTTTTTGCCTATGAGTTGTTTGGATCTGCTTGTCTCTCTATTCACTGTAATAGTGGGCTTCAGCCGTCATGTGAGTTAATTAATAATGAATTCCAGCTATTCATCCTACCCTAATCATAGGCAGTACAGTGGCAAAGTGGTTAGTACTTCTGCCTTGTAGCACTAGGGTCCCTGCTTCGAATCCTGCTCAGGGCACTTTCTAAAAGTCTGTATGGTCTCCCTGTGCTTGTCCTTCCACACTACTTAGACATGCTGAAAGCTTAATTGGCTCCTGTCTAAAGTGGCCCTGTATGTGTACCGTAGATTGTAAACTTCTTGATTGCAGGGACTGATGAGAATGTGTAGTATGTAAAACTCTGCATTAAATTATTTGTTATATATATATACCTGTAATATAGATGCCTAGCATAAACCACCTAGGTCAAGAAGCAGTTAACAACCAGGTCTTCTGTTCTTAAACTTCTTCTCTGCATTAAACCCTCTCATATCCTTCTATATCCAGAATCTTCTATTTACAGCTGCCTCTGATTCCAACATCTCTCGTAACTTGCCCTGAAAATTCAGCTTCTATCTCTAATCACCAAATCTAATCCGCATGCTATTCACTAAGGGTGTAATGTGTTATGATCAAATATCTGTTTAAAGGGTTTTTGCGTCAGCGATAACAGTAATATCTAACGATAGATTCGAATAAAGACTATTTACAATATAAATTCAACATTCTAGAATATGAAAACAAAGTGATTATATATTTATAAGTCATCACTATAAAATGGCCTCCTCCTGTTTAATCCTGTGCTTTGTCTTATATATCCTATATCCCTAACTGAAGTATATTTTAGATTTTTACATTAGATAAAATACATTAGAAAGTAGAAAGTATTCCTAAATATATGTTTTAAGACATAACGGCAGTTCTCTACTCAGCATGGATGCACATATTCCTGTGTTATATACATTTTTTGAAAATCAACACAAAGATAAAAAATATCTTAAAGAAAACAATACAGGGAAGCACCGATAATTGAAACAATAGTTTGCATTCTAATGTCCAGATGCAGGCAAACAGATAAATAATTATCTTTCATAAAAGAAACAAAATTGTTTTACCTATCCAAGGATATGTAATTCTGTTAAGCAGTTCTTATGACCCAGGTAGAATGCCTGAAAACCTTACTAAGTCTTGGACCTCCCTGAAATAGATCTGAAAAAGGTGTTTATCTGTGCAGAGTGGTAAAGGTGTGCAAATGACTAGACTGCCTCAGCAAAATCAAAAATAATTAGGCAGCTAAAAGAGTCCAAATAGTGTATGTAATTGAATTTAAGAGAAACTTTACCCTTATCTTTAAAATGACAACAGAGGCACCTTTAGAAATGTTTGGTTGTTTACAAATATTTATAGATGATGAATGTTTACAAACAAATATTTAAAGATGATTGGCTGCTTTTTATTCTTTGCATACCTTATTTTTGTTTTCCTCCCCAGTCTTCTCACACTGGCCATTTTTTTTCTAAGGGCAGATTATTATATCTCCCTTTACTTACTGGAACTCTGGCACGTGTGACTAGGACATGTGACCATGGCCATCATCTCAGGGGGGAAGATGCCTTTCCCTGAGATCTCACAAAATGTTGCAGTTTACAGATAAGATTTCCCAGCAATGCACTGCTGATGTAACCTTCCCAGGATGCATTTCTTAGGCATGGATTACATCAATGATGTCTAAGTGGACCAGGAAGTGGAAATACAGTAATTATAAGTAAAAAATATGTTTGTGCAACTAATGAATGTAAGAAAATGTCATATCAACATGCAGAGCTGCATGCTGATGTGATTTTTAGTAGGGAGGGGTCAAGGTCCGCTTTAAGTTACAGTTCATCTGTCATGAGATAATTATGGGGCTGCTATTGCTTATGTTATTCTGAAAATAATAGTTGCCTGCCTTTGTCTGCCCTTAAAGTTGGAGTAAAGCTTTACCAAATAAAAATGCTAATTGTTAGGCTTTGTATGGCAGAGGAGTCTGTGTAAGTCTCCTCTGCCATAAAAGCTTCTTTCTAGCTTTTAGCAATTTATTTTTCTGTACGCTGTGCATACACGTAACTCCCAAGCACATGCACAGGAGTTATGTCATCAGGGCCCAGTCAATCAAGCAGCCGAAGAATTAGAAATCAAAGGAGGACCAAACCGAAGATGAAAGTGCCGAAGAGGAGGAGCACTGTGTTCAGTTTGGCACTAAGTCTGCCATAATGTGCTAATATGCTGTGTATGCTAACACATGGCTAAAAGCTCCTTGAGGCTTTTTTTAATTTATTTATTTTATTTGCCTTTACCTCCACTTTAATACTTCTGAGCCACTGACCTGGAAACATATAGCAAATGAAAATGAAGAGTAGAATTTCTTTGTTCTTTAGTTGTTCCAGGTCAGAGTAGAACAACCTCAGCATGGTAGCCAAGCATCTAGCATTTTTAGTCCAGCCATGGCTTTGTACAAATTTCTGTCATGACATGTTTCCTTTTTTAGTGGTGTTTTCTGGAGTTCTGTTTTAAGCTCATCATTGCTTTCTGGATAGCTAGGTTTTCAGATTAAAAAATCCTATGTTACTAAACAGTATGTTACTAAACTTAAATGGTTTGATCACATAAATACATTTCTCTCATACTTTTGTTACATCTCATTTTCAAAATAAAATGTTTGAAACTACCGGAATCATACTGATGTGTGAGAGATTGAAACCTTTGAAGAATACAATGAACAAGAACATGAATAACATTTTCAAGTAGGTTATTCATACCGTCCAGAAACCACCAAAACGTATAAAATTCAAATATCGGAATCTCTAGTGTACAGAGAGGTGAATACTGTAGTCTCTGCTGATCTGCAAATCCCATTATGTCAAATCAGGTAGGAAGAGAAAATCAGCCATGGCATTCATGCACAGTTCCAAATCTCTAGAGATAGTTTTACATGGCAAAATACCTCTAAATGAAGGTTGGATCCAAACGTATGCTATCATACATCTATATCAGACAAGTGACGTAAACATATTCTGTGCTCGCTTACTTTCATCCCACTGCATATCTTTTTTTTTAGACTTCAGCTGTCTCTTGTATTCATATAATCAGGAGTCACCTTGACTTCTGCAAGTACAGAGCTTCTTGTGTTTTAACCCCTTCATGACTGAGCTTGTTTTTAGTTTCTGTTTGTAAATGACTGACACACTTTTGACATTTTTGCTGTGTGATTCTTCCACGTCAGTAATATACTTTCTTACAAAGTGCACCCACACATATTATATATTGTTTTTTAGAGGACAGATAGGGCTACATATTTATATCACATATGTGCGTCTAACGCCTCACTTAGGACAAATAAAATATAAAAAAAGAGGAAAAAACCCTTTAAAAAAAACACTTTTTTCCCAGTTTTGATTTGTAGTATTTTTTTTACAACACCAGCACAGCTAAAAAAATGCAATAAATACATTCATTTATTTGTCCCTTATTTTTTTTTACACATTTTTTTTTACACTTTTCACATTTTTTTTTTTTTACACTTTTCACTTTTTTTTAAACTTAAAAATTGTATTTTATTTATTTAATTATATCAAGCAGTCATTGTGAATTAATCTCACTGTTACTGCTTGATAAATTAATACATTTTTGGTTATTATCAGGCTGCTTCAAACTTCAGAACAGCCGATAATAAGTTAGTGACACTGATCCTGCAGCAGTTCAGGATTCAGCTGTCACTATAGGTTTTCTGATTGTTGCAACAACGATCAGCAAACTGAAACATTCTTCTTCCAGGAATAGATACATTATAGGAATAGACACATTATGTATCTATTCATGAAAGAAAAAAAGAAAAAAAGCCAGTATAGCTTGAGAGAGATATCTCTCTCGATCTATACGAGCTGTCAGAATGCCGGCAAAAGCCGGCATGTGTGTCCCTCTGCTTTGACTCTCAGACACCCGATATTAAGGTATTGGGTGTCTGAAAAAGGTTAACCCTTTCATTAATGAATGCCTCTGTAGTTATGGCAGCCATTAATGAATGTTAAAAGCTGATTCTCAGCGTTTAACAGCCCTCTAAAGAAGCAAATAACTTGTCACGTACACTGTACATGACAAGTCATTTGGTCCCTTTGTGGCTGGACGTACAGTGTACGTCTCCCGTCACGAAGGGGTTAAAGGGAACCCATCACACCTTCACATTGAGTTGTAACGTTAACTTTAAAGTATATTTCCAATTTTTCAGTAACATTTGGGAAAACACCTATATGTTTTGTTATGTGTTCCCATTCACAGCGCACACACCCACACCGCAACAAAAAAAATAATCGAAAACAAAAATGTTACCTTCTAGCTGTTTTGTTGCAGCAGGCACCGTAGCTGGATCTAAGTTTTTCTGAGCAACTTCACAGTGATGACATTGTCCTTTAGAAAGGACTGAAATTTGTGGATTTTGTTTCTCTTATTAACTTCATTAACATACAATGCAAACCCCTCACAACCCCCTCCTAAGATCACAAAAAAGGAGAACCCAAGTCGGCCTTTTAACCCTTAAGAAGACAAGAAACTCAAACTCAAATAAAAGCAATTTAAAAGAAGCATGTTTAAATTTGTTTTAGCTTATGCTGTGTGAATGGGAACATGTAACAAAAATAAAATAGGTGTAATTCCAATTGGGTTGCAAAAGTGGAAATACACTTAAAAGCAGCTGTTTAACCCCTTCGTGACTGACGACGTACAGTGTACGTCGCCAGCATCGGGGCTGTTTAAACAGACTCCCGGCGACTTTTGCCGCCGGGAGTCTGTTTAAACTTGTAGAGCCGACTGTCGGCTTTACAACAGAAGCGATCCTGGCGACTTACCTGTCGCCAGATCGCTTCTGCGTCCCGAAGAAGGGGCCATGGCATTCAGAAAATATATAATGTTGGGGGGTTTTACGTCATTTTCAGGCCTAAAATGTGGAATATAACATGGGTGCAAAAAATGAAAAAAGGGCCTCAGTCATGAAGGGGTTAAATATTTTCACACTTTACAAAACAGAGGACATAAACATGTGCTAGATCCTCATCTGATAGCCATTTACATTGCTCATTGGACAATAGTTAGACATATAGATGTTGGTTTACTTAAAGCAGAAGTAAAGTTAATATAAAAAGCACTCCCCCCCCATAATGTGCTAGTATGCACAACATATTACCACATTATGGCAGACTTGTCATATAGATCCCTATCACTGCAACTTCCATCCTCTCTCTGGTCTTCTTTCAGATTATAAGTGTTCAGCCACTTGATTGGCTGGGCCCTGTTGATGTAACGCATGAGCATGGGAGTTACCTAATTTCGACATGCCAGGTGTGTGCACTGAACTGAGGACTGGTAGAAAAAAGCTTTTATCGCAGAAGAGACTTACACAGTCTCTTCTGCCATTGAAAGCCTGACAATCACCAAGGTTTTAAAAAAGCTTTATTTCCGCTTTAAGGAGAAGAGAATACGGATGTGGCAAAATGAATGTGCAGTTTCCAGAGTAAATATTTGACTATCTTCGTGATAAATGCTGTTCTTACTTCAGTTCTTACTTCAGTCGCCCGATCAGTTCAGTTTTTGTTTCATGTTCCTTGCACATGCTTGGATATTCCAAGTGAGCATACACTATATGGGCAAAAGTATGTGGCCACCTGACCATCACATCTATATAAGCTTGCTGAAGAACCCATTTTAAAACCACTAATATGGAGTTGCTGCTCTCTTTGCATCTGTAATAACATCTCTGGGAAGGCTTTCCACAAGATTCTGGAGTGCGTATGTGGAAAAATGTGCCTAATCAGCCAACAGAGCATTTGTGAGATCAGCTACTGATGTTGAATGAGAATACCCAGCTCACAATGGTGTTCCAATTCATCCCAAAGTTTTTTATTAGGGTTGAGCTCAGAACTCTGTCCAGGTCACTCAACGTCTTTACACCAGACTCATCAATCTATGTCTTTAGAGCTTGTTAACACCATATACATTGTGTTCCAGTGCGGTTAGCTGCTGGAATGCACTGTATCGCATCCCGGCTGGCTCCCTGCATTCAGGGTTGGGAGGGGTCATGGCAGTGCATTGAAGACAATGGCACCGCAATGGCAATGCATGCAGCATTTTTCAGATCACACTGGACCGGGACGCAGGCATTGATGTGTCACTGGTTCCAGTGTGGGTGACCCCAGGGAGCTGGCCAGGATGTGATACAGTGCATTCCAGCAGCTAACCTTCACTGGACGCACTGTATATGATGTGAACACGCCCTGATAGACCTGACTTTCTGCACAGGGACATAGTCATGTTAGAACAGAAAAGGGTCTTCCCATAACTGTTGCTATAAGCTCGAAAGCTCACAATTGTAGAAAAATATCTTGGAACTGTATGCTGCAGCACTAACAGCAGCTTTCACTGTAAACACCTGAACTCAGTAATTGGGAAGGTTCATCCACAGACTTTTGATCCAATAGTACAGCATAGCCTTATTCACTTACGTGAACGGTCAGTTCTCAAATTGAACATTCTCTATTTTGCTTTTTTGTGGGAAATTGTATACAATATTATGAGCTACAATTCAATAATTTAACACAGTGTGGAGAAGCAGATGAAATGTAGAAGTGTGGCTTCTGATCCACGCAAATTAGAAGAGCAAATAAAAAGGCCCCCCTCTTTCTTATTACAGGGACAAAGTTGGCTCATAAGAACAATAACCATGAATAACATAGGGGTCTATTCACGAAGCTGCCGAGGGATCTGGCCGTAGCTCCGGCCGATCCTTCGGCTAGCTTTGGCTCCAGGACCTATTCACAATAGCCCGTACAGCTCCCGATCATGGCCAAGTGGCTCAGCCGAGCCGATCCCATAGTTTTCATGGAAGAGAGAAGTAATTGACAACGGAAAGCAGTGAACTGTAAATTATATATTTTTGTGTGCTTATTTTGAATGTCCATTCTTTCTAATAAGATCTCTAGAATTTTGATTAAACTCGTTATCACTCCATATTTTCCCGCATCCCATAAGCAGGCCCTTTGGTTCAATGTTAAACTATCAGCAGACCATAAAATGTACTGAGATTATTAATTTTACCATGGCTGTCATCTTCTTCTTGCTATAGATCTGTGCCTCTGGCGAATATTTTTAAAATGTAATCAAGGCAAAATACTATACTGCCTTGCATAAAACATAACAGTACAGCATAGTGTAGACTTGTGATCAATAGAAATATGTTCAAGTTGAAGCCCTAATCACAACTGCTTGACCATGAAAATATTTTAAACTCATATTTACTGATAATTTATTAACAGTAACATTTTTCTCAAAGTCCATCCATGACAAAGTGAATAATGTTCCTCTTATTGAACGCTATGAAGATATCACAGGGGACTTGCTTTATTTTAAAGAACTCTAGAACTGCCTGCATTGCATGTATGAAACTATCACATCCCAAAGGTCATTTCTGTTGTGCTGATGGGAAAATTAAAGGAAAAATGTGATTAGGAATTATGGGTAAAGTAGTTATTATTTTATAAATTTATATTTCCAAGAGCTCCTTGCCTACATAGAAATATGAATCTCTAGGGCATGGTATTCTGAAGTGAATTTTAATATCTCTTTTTACATCAATCAGGCAATAATGTTTATTGCACATATATTAATTATAAAAATGGCATTTGACATGAGTTGATTAGGGTCAAATTTCCATCATTGTAAAATTCAACATTAGCTAGTCTTGGGCAACTTTGTAAATTGTTTTAATAAAGGCTGCATCGTTTTAAAATGCATAAAATATAACTGGCTATTAATACAAGAAGTAGCATTCCTGAGTGCTGATTCAGGGAGTATTCAGCTGTCTCAGTGGATCAGAGAGAGATAATTTCCCTATTTGAGCAAATTGATCAGCTCTGGATTTCAGATTCTGAGGATGCAAGTTTGTTTTACTTATTTTTTGTTTTTGGTGTTTTTTGGTTGAAATTGATCCACATGTCTTTTTTTTCCAATCTATTGTAACTGTTGGTGCTTATAGCAGCTCCCCTCAGCTAAGGCCACCTTTTTTAAACAGAACATTTTCTGTTTTTGGGGGGTAATAATATTATGTTAATGGATGAATGCATGTATTGTGTATGTATGTATTATGCAGAAATAAGCTTTAAGAAGCTTATTTGAAGCTTATTGAATGCCTGATGGTGGAAAACAAATACGTGGCCAGTAACTTTACGGGGGAAACGCCACCTCTTTTTCTCTGCCACCAATATACACAAGCCGATCATGCCTAATAGTTAATCCAACCCTGGAAGTGATAATCACTCCATATGTTTTTTTTCCTTCACTTACTTCACATTTTCCTTAGGGAAGGGCTTATACAGTACATGTTTGGAGTTCATAGAGACATGCAGGCTTGTAGACAGGGCCGGCCCTGTATCAGATTTTCAGATGTCGAACTAATACAAAGCTACATGCTGTATTATATTTTCCTTTTAGTCAGCATATACAATTTACGTGAGATGATAGGTCCTCTTTAATAATTGCTGCCTGACTAATTGTTGCAGTTTTGACTTTGACCTCCTGCTCAACTTGTCGTATCATTTGATATAGCTGCACTGAAGAGGATAGGAACAGAAAAAGCTAAGTTTGTGACATGTTTACCTCAATGCATACTCAACAACTGACTTTCATTGTCAAAATGGATTATATTGTGTTTGCTCAGCGTAGCATATGCATGCTTTTTGTTCTAATGTAAACTGCTTTTAGTATTGCATGAAGTAACTTCTTTCTAACAAAATCTGAAATGTGCCCAGAATTACATTTCCATCAGTTTACATCCTGTGATTTATTGTAGATGAAAAGTATAGAAATCTTTCATATTTCTTTATTAAATAAGCATTATTTTCAATATCCCCCATTTGTTCACTGAGTTCTGATTTGCAAATGTGAGTGGAAGATTGACTTTAAATTTCCAGAGATGATTAGCTGCCAGATCTAATCAAATTGAGAAGTAATTAGCAAATTAAAGCTTGATTAGGTCTTTGCTTGATTTTGCTGAAATTATAGTTTATGCAGTTTAAATGATGGGGGAGGGGAAATCTTTGCACTTTTTAAGATGTATGCACTATTGAAAGAAAAAATTGTGGAGTCAGGGCAATTGTTGGATGCCAACCAAAGTTGTTTTCCAAATCACTGCAGTAAGAATGAGCTCCATTTGTATAGTTTAACAAATGTGAGCTATCTAGCAGAATGCTATTTAACTGTGTTACATTGGTGAGGATTGGTAAAAATACATGGTTTTTAAATCAGAAAATAATAATTTAGTCTTTTTGACTTTGCCATTCTATAAATTTGGAAAATTGTGTTGTTTTTCTGGGTTTTGTTATACACATTTGTGAAAGTAAACTCATTATGGTCATTGAATCTGTTTGTAACTACTGAAACAAATAATACTAAGCAGGAACAAAAGACAGCTATGGACATATTCAGGCATAAACATTGTACAAGATGCAGTATTTTACAGGAAAAAAATAAAATGTACATTTTACTGATCTGACTACTTATAAAACAATACCTGATTGGTTGGTTTGAGTTAAAGACAGAAGTAGAAGCACTGGAGATAGTGGAAAGCAGAAGCACACAGTGGGTGCTTAAAAGGGAGAAAAAGTACACTACTGGGGGGAATGGTCAAGGGGGTCCTTTCCCCCCAATATGCCTTTGCCTATACACCCCCACACACAAGCAATTTGAGGCCTGGTGAGTGGTAGATCCTAAAGCAAGTGAAAGAAATGAAAACAGTGAATCACTGATGTAAACAGCCCATGAATGGTGTCTTTCAGGCCCCCTCTTAATCAGGACTCTCATACTGATGGTGCCCTGGGTAGCTGTCCGGCTCACCCAGTGTTAGAAATGCGCATGTTTGCTCACCTTTATTAAAAAAGGTAATGTGAGCAGAAAATATTGCATGTAACCTAATCTACTTTATACAGCAATCGCAGCTAAAGAGTTTTTCAGTCTGACAGTTATCAAGATTTATTGATCTAAATTAAAGTGAAGCCAATAAATCCATCTTGCAACATTATTCATAACTATTTTTGAGGTGCTGTACACCAATTTAAAAAGCAACAACTGACAGCAAGTGAAATCAATAAATTAACTTCTAGGAAATATTGCTCAATGGTTTTCAGCTTATAAGAATTGCCTATAAGTGCAGAAAGCACAGTCTGTTGTGTTTTTTCATGTCAATTCCATTCATTCTAAGTAATGTGTAAGTGCAACACTTACAGGTATTTTTCATAACCCAAAGAGATCACAGAACTATTCCTGGAAGTGCCTACATTTTCTTTTCTCTCTAGACACAAAGAACTATCTAGGGCAAGTATGTACCGTATTTCATGGCCTGAAATGCTGGCCCAGGGGTGATGCAGCCATATAAACCTTGATGCACAGTAGCCTTTATGATGTGTGCGTTACAGTAGTTGTTACATGCAGCTCACCCATCTACTGTTACCTCTCGCCCTGTAACAATCTCAGTAATCTGTGTAAAGTGTACAGTCTAAGTGATCATTGGGTGAGGGAAGGCTGAGAAATTATTCCTCTTCTCTGCGGTAGTCTGATGACTTAATTCTGCAAGTAAAAACTTCCCTTATCTAGATCCTGAGATACTGTTTAGGCATAGTGGCCTCAGTGGAGTTCAGGAATAGTTTTTTTTTAAAGATGAACATTTTTTTTTAAATCTATATATTTTATAATTTTCCTCTAATTATATAAGGTCCATTTTAGTATGAATTATTAATTTCCATTTGAGTTCTATATGATCTCCTGGATTGTTGGATCCTCCTACATACATACATGCAACTGGGAGAAGGTGAGGGCAGATGATTAGGTATGTTGCCACTAATTGGTCTACATTTTCACATGATCAATTGGTGTTCCCATGAAACCATGTTGTCAACCAGATTACCTCCTCCTAATATGTTGGTGTTTTTAGTTTTGGATAGACTGATTGAAATTTTTAGTTTTTTTATTGCTGTCTGTGCCCCATCTAGGGGGATTCGCCTTTGCTATTTGTCCTGGTGACCATTTTCACCAGAATAGAATGTTATAAGGAATTTAAAATTTCTCAGTTGTCTCCAGAACAGCAGGTGGCAAATCTTCCTATAGGAACAACTGTGGTGACAACTGTATAATGGGAATTTCCTTGAATTTGGTAGAAACAGAAAGCAAAGAGAAATCTCCCTAATGGGGCATAGAAGGAGAAACATAAACCAACAGGGGATTTAACATTTCCTTTCTCAATCCCAAAATTTTGTATGGTTATACATGCACTTTAATCATTACTTTTTAGCATTGATGTCATTTCAGCTTTAATGTGCTTTATACATGTATAAAAGCATGCAGGTATGGGTTCTTATAGAAAATATTGGTGCTGAGGCTGGAGGGACATTTCTCAGGTACTTTGTTAAAGTGCATTATACTTTAATTTTAACAACACACATTGCCAACAACATACATGAACGGACATTCTGAGTAACTATGCAATGAACAAGATAAATTATCCCACACAAATTACACTTGACTGCTAATGAGTTTCTTTACCACCGGCACCTATAGAAACATAGAAGAATTCCACATTGTTAATTGAAAATATATTAATGAATTGAGATGAGTAAGATGAAATCTATCAGGGGCTTGAGGAACATTTCAATGAAAAAAGGTCAGACCTGGGAAGTCTAGTTTCTCATTCTTCCCTCCAACACTGCTCTTTGCCCAAAGAGCAGATAAGGATTCAACCCATGTTTCAAAACTACAATTTAGATAATTGACAAAAGACAAAACAAGTTCAAAATGCTAATTGGATTTTTCCATCTCTTCACTTTCAATTAGTCTCGATGAGATGACACCTTTTTTCATTTTTAATGTTTTACAGTTATCTATGTACAGAAAACATAGTCAGTCAAGTAAGTAGTGATTACTGAAATAGTTTTGGAGCTGAAACAACATTTTGGGATGTTATAATTGCCCTCCTGTGTTTGAACAGCTGTGTCTTGTAATTAGTATTTACTTCATTTATGTAGCAGTTGGGATATGCACTAAACATACGGAGAGCTTTTTGCATTACAGAACACACCCAGTTGACTGGAATGCAAAGAAGCCAGTGAGCAGAATGTCAATGACTCTGATGAGCTCAGTTATCCCTAGCACTGTATCTCTGGCAATTGACACCATTTATTTTAGCTCTTATCACTTTAGTTTTGGGAAATTGCATACTTAATTATTTAACCCAGAATCCATTCTTGTGAATTTCATTATATATACCCTTGCAGATATGCTTTCAGAAAATGAGGAACAGATAAACTGCTAGATAGCAAATGAGTTTCCCTAGCATAACAGAAATATGACATGTGCACCCACGATGAAAGAATGTGAACAAGTAACACAGAAGAGACTGTGTTAATGAATGCTATTTTGTCTTTCTTTAGGACTTTTAGAACTTGGTGTATTGTATCATTTTTAAGAGTATACGCCAGTAAAACATGAACATATAGAATTGAACAGATTTAGGAAACACAGGGGATCTTGCCCATATATCCATTCTGGGACTCGGATCTCCTGCTCCTGGATGCTCCACTTACTTTACTTCTATATAGCTGGTATCTAGAAACCCAGTCAGATGCCTGCAATATGTTGCAGCACAGGACAGTAAAGCTTTTTTATTATTATTTTTACATCTAGGAGGCCCACCTTTTTTCAAATCTTCTGGTTTTTTTTCTTTAAAAATGTTCTGTTCCTTGTTTTCTGGTGGGTCCCCACAGCTCTCTCCCCCTACTCCTGCATGGGTGCCCTCCTTAGCTAAGCAGCTGCTGTGGAGGCACCCATGTGTGCGCATTCCCGGCCATGCCTGCAGTATCTGTGTGCATCCATAGACACACAAAGCCCTGTGGCAGGCTACACCCCACCTCTCCTCCCTAAAGGATGATTGACTTCTGCCCTCAGTATCCTCCCCCTACAACCAGGAAATACGGAGAATGGATGGTTCTCTCCAGGGACTGGCGGCGATGACAGCATTGACAAAGGTAAGTGTGGGGGGGATGGGGAATACAAAAGGGTTCTGGTGGTTTTTCATCTTAATGCAGAGAATGCATTAAGGTAAAATACGACCAGCCTTTAATACTACTTTAACATATTACAGTAAAGTTTACCCTAAGAGCTGGAACCACAAAGTTCTACTAATGACCACTTTGCTATTAGGGAGTCCCATTATTGTCCACTAGGCACTCTCATTGCAAATGTGTGTAGTTGCCAAACCTTAGTTTTTTTCCTAGTAACAAAGTAAAACTTGCTCCAGAGAGGCGTATGAAGAAACATTTTGTGTCTAATAAAGGTAATAGCAGACAATGGGATTGATCAACTAAAGGAATAACACATGTTCAAAGTTTCACTTAGCTAAGTGAATAAGGTGAAGCTGACTTCAATTATCCAACAGATCCATGATTGTGTATTCTTTGCAAATTAAAATGTCATTCTTCTTCATTTTCTCCTTCCCCTTCCCCATGCCAACATTTGCACATCACTTTGCAATGTAAAGGGAGACAGTACAGATACAATGAAATTTGAAACCAGAGGGTTAGTGGAGCCTGCTCATGAGAGCTTACAATCTAAAAGGGATAGACAAGTGATACAAAAGGAGTGTGGACATGAGTTGTTTGAGAATGTAACATTTCAGTTGTCAAGTAAAGGAGGGATAGTCTTTGCTGAAAAGATAAGTGTTCAGGCATCACCTAAAGGTAGACAGAGTAAGAGCTAGCCAGACAGCTTGGGGTAGGGAGCTCCAGTGGATGAAAGAGACTCTGGAGAGGTAAGCATGGGAAGAGTTGATGAGGGAGCTAAGGAGCAGGAGGTCCTCGGAGGAGTGGAGAGGACACTTTGGGTGATATATTGAGACAAGTTTGGTACTGGAGCTGGGTGTAGTGTCGTGGATCACTTTGTAAGTGATTGTTAATATTTTGTATTGTCTTCTATGGGTAATCAGAAGCCAGTGGAGACATTGGCAGAGAGGGGTTGCAGACACTGAGTGGTTGGTAAGGTGGGTGGGTCTGGCAGCAGAATTCATGATAGACTGAATCGGTGATAGCCTGTGTAGAGGTAGACCAATGAGGAGGAAGTTGCAGTAGTTAACATATTGAGTGGATTATTAGCTTTGTGATTTCATTAGTTAAGAAGGGTTGTATTTTGGAGATGTAACAGATGTAAAGGTGGCGAAATTTGGACAGTGGTCAGATGTGGGGCTGAAAGGTGAAGTCAGAGTCCAGGATTACACCTAGCAGGCATGGGGAAGGAAAGGATAGCTGTGCTATTGATCTCAATGGAAAAGTTGGGGGAGGGGCATGGTGAGTTAAGTAAAAACTAACTTTGCAAAGTTAAATTTCAAGATTTTCAAACGTTTAAGATGACCAACAGGTATCTTTTGAAGTACATTATGTGGGCTTTCTGACTTTAGCAAACTTGTGGTTAACAGCTTTATGCTGTAAGCAAAGTGAGGGAGGAACATTTGGTACAGATATGCAGAAAACTGATGTGCTTTGGCTTTACTTGCATTACATAGGTGATAGGTGCAGGGAATACAATAAGGCATGTGAAATTAGTTGTTTGCACAGTAGCAACCTGACTACAGAGCATAACTAACTACATAATACAAATGCGTGTATTTTGCTAAAGATTTTTAAAAAATTAGATAGGAATTGCATTATATTTCCCAAAAACCCAGAGAGTAAGAATATGAATATGAAAATATTACAATTAGAAGGCACCTGATTCAGCTGCGGAGAATTATTCATTGCTTACTCAAGCAAGTAAAACCTCTCCAAATTTTGGTTATGATAAGTAAGAGGAATCTTTTCGTGCTAAAGACTGAGGTATTCAAAATCCATATAAAAGACTATGATAATCAATTTTACACTAGGAGCAACCATTGTTAAATTACCATGATTAACTCAATGATTATTTTATGGAATGTGAACTTCCTTTTGTTAATCTATCCAAATTAAAGTTTTTCCAGTCATGATACGCAATCATTTGGATCAATGACTTTGAAATTTTGCCCTAATAACACTAAATATGTCTAGGTGTTTTGTTTTCTTTCCACTCTGCTGTGTATCATAGATTTGAAAATTAAGAATACTTCTTATTCTAAATGACAAGTTTACTGAATTTTTTAAATAGACATACCCATTTACTGCATTTGCACTAACTGCAGACATTTGAAACATTCTTTACTATAAAGTTTATAGGTGTGTCTCTATTATTGTATAAGTCAATTTTAGGCCAGACTAATGTATGATCTCATGTTTTTGTAAGGCTTTAGACCCCAGCTATGTGGATGAATTTTGCAGCACATTATGGCCAGTAGATGGAGCAGAGGAGAGGAAATTTACTATGCTCCTCAGCTCCATCCAGTGGTCATAAGTTCCTACGATTCTTGTTCACGTAGCTGTTTACCATGAAAATAGTTTCAAAATCACCCTCTCAGTGTTCTGTTCCTTGAATATGTAAAAATAAATTCCTCTACAGGTTATCAGGTTTTATATTGTATTCATGGGTATATATAGAGATGCATTTCTGATATACTTTTAAATTTGACATCTTGTCAGTTCAGTTATTTTGATTTAACTCTGGAAATATTCATTATGTCCATTGAGATGTGTTCAATGTATGTTCACTGTCATGGGAAATTCATATAATTTGTCTATGCGTGAATCCTGTGAACCGCTATAAAAATGTAGATGGAAGTTGTCTGGCAGCAATCAAACCTTTCTCATAAACAGTGGTGATGCTACGCATAACCCATGTATGCATAACCCAGGTAACCCATGTATGCATAACAGAACAAGGTAAATAATAAATGTTATGGACAGTAAGAGAATGACTGCCAAAAGTTTATACTTAAAAGAGAACTATGGGGTAAGTGTTTTTTCCCATAGTTCTCTTTAGGGTCACGTGAGGACATATACTAGCGTCCTCCCGTGACCCAAAGCTTAGTATATTGTGAGCTACAGCTCGCAGTATACTGAGAGCGCTGCAGCCGGGACGGATCCTGACATTACTATTGAGATCCACCCAGCTGCGTGAGTGACAACGGGCTCTGCCTATCTAGAGGCAGAGCCAGCTGTACCCGCCCTCTCCCCGTCCGTTCCTCCAGTCAGCGCTGGAAGATCGGAGCGGGGAGGGGGGAATCCCTGCAGGGAGATGTGACAGTCACGGCTCTCTGCAGGGAGATGATCGAGAAGTGAGTGAGCGATGGTATATGTTCGCTCACTTCCCGATCTATTGAGCTGACGTGTGACAGTTTCATTGTCACGCGTCAGCTCGAGCTATGAGGATGAGTGATTTTCACTCACCTCATATTTCTCATTTAACTATTAGACAACAGATGGCAATCAGAAGTAGAAAAAGTGTTAAAAATGTTCAGTTGATAACGTGGAGATGTAACAAAGGATACACAAGAAGCATCACTACGTGTCCAGCTTTATCAGTCAGGTCAATAGGCCAAAAGATTCACTGAATAAGTCTTGACATCTTTGTGTATGCAGCAACTTTATATTGCCAGCATCAATACTTCCGCTAGTAAATCAATCAATCATCCAATCAGTAGCAGCCTCTAAAAGAAGACGTTTCATATTTAATTTTCTAGTGGGTGAGGAGTAAAATTTTCACTCTTTTAAAGAGCTATGGGCACTGGTAGCTGACATTCAACATCAGTCAGCTTAGTGATTAAGGTACAGCTCTTTGAATAATACATACAAAATAAAGAAAAAAACAATATGAATTTTCCATCCATATGACTGAAGTGAACACAGCTTTAGCTTTTTTACTTAGCTAACTAGACATTGACTTTGCAAAGTGAAAATTATCATCTTCTTTAGTAAATCAGCCCTGATGCATCTGGATTGGAATCCCACCTTTTCTTACATTATTTAATGCTGTGCAGCCTCCCCCTCATGCTCCAATAAAGTACCAGAGGGATGCCCCAGTAAAAGTACTGGCATCTGTAGGGATTTACGTAGCAGGCCAGAAGATAAATGTATCAGGATGAATATTATAGACTTTCAGCAGATAACCTGTCTCCCCTGAGTCAAGGTCATGCAGGATTAATCTGGGATTTCAGTGTTCCCTCTTTATACTTCCTCAGCTATCTTCAGGTTCAGACAATAAGATCAGTGGGCTGGTCTTAAAAGCAAAACAGAGCATATAAAAAAAGCCAAAGGCAGAGATTCCATGTAAACTGGTTTGTCACTGTCTGTCTTTACAAAGGTCATTCAAATGACTAGCACAGTAAAACGTGGAGAGAGAATGTTTATTAGACACATTTAAGACAATCATGGACCTGAAAGCTCATTTTATTATCTGCAAACTTAAAAAACAAACACTAAGTTATGTCTTTTCGGAATGCAAGAGTAAAGGTGGCCATACACACTACAACCATCGCAAGACCTTAGTCTTGCGATGGTTGTACAGGGATTAAAAAAACGTACGATCTGCCTATCTTGGACAGGCAGATCGCACTCTCGATCATCGCAAGCCCGCCCCCCTTAGGGGCGGGCTTCCGATGACCGCAATGCTGAATGGGCAGTGTGCGCGTGCGCACACCTGCCCGTTCGGCATTTGTCTTCCGAGCACCGTTCTAACCAGCCGAGAATCGTACGATTCCCGGCTGGTTTTCAAACATGCTGGTTCGACGGAAGACGTACGACCGTACAGTAGAAACGGTCGCACGTCTCCATTCACACTGCTCGATTCTCGTACGATCGCGGGATTTCCCGCGATTCTCGTACGAGAATCGAGCAGTGTATGGGCACCTTAAAGGCACAGTGTATGGGCACACTGCCCGTTCAGCATTGCGGTCATCGGAAGCCCGCCCCTCAGGGGGGCGGGCTTGCGATGATCGAGAGTGCGATCTGCCTGTCCAAGATAGGCAGATCGTACGTTTTTTTAATCCCTGTACAACCATCGCAAGACTAAGGTCTTGCGATGGTTGTAGAGTGTATGGCCACCTTTAGAGTCAGCTGTAATCCACTTTATAAAACGTGCAGGTGGACACTGATGGGAAATCCACACCCACCAAAAGGATGGTAATTCAACTACCATAACTGTGGAATTAACCAAATGCAATAGCATGAGATGAACTAGATAACCATGGGCAATGGAATTTATATTGAAATTGTATTACAACTATTCCCATAGTCATACAATCCTTTAAACTTAGCTGGGAAGCACTGAGACTATTAACATATAAGTGAACTTATGCTATTTACCTCCCCCCAACCTAGAGAACTCCCCCTCCCCAGATGTATACTTACTTATACTTCTGTGGCCATGGCCTCCCTCATTTGTTTACAACTATCACACACTGGCTGCTCCTGGCAAATACACCCCATAGACTTTTATGGGATCATCTCATGAGCATCTCTGGCCTCAGGTTACAGCCCTATTGAACTCTATAGGGCTCTATTTTGCTGGTGCAGCTAGCACACAGAGGGCCTTTGCCATAGGACACAAGTATGTACACATCTGTGGAGAGTGAGGGTGGGGTGTTTTATGTCAGGGGCACAAAGAATCAGTGCATTTTGTGCACTTGACATTTGTTTTAGCATGTCACAATCCTGGGCAATATAAACAGAGCGTATGATAAAAAGATGCATAAGTGCAGATCACCTTCAGTAAAAACCACAAAATAATCAGTAGGTTCATAAATGTAGGAAGCTGAAATGTATGCAAGTCTCAATTTTCTTGTAATAGTTGAACTTGCCCCTTCCTCTTTACAGGAAAAGTTAAGATTTGCATGTACCTTCTGCTCCCTTTATTTATTAATCTACTGATGTTTTATCACATGTAATTTTCACTGAAGGTGACCTCTGCTAGTGCACTTTCCATCATAGACTAAGTTCATATTGCCCAGGTTTGTGACAGGTTTTCTTCAAATACGCTGGTCCGTTCATATTCTTTTATTACCAAAGCATGCTGGGAGCTCAGGTCAGAAGAGTTCAGATGCAGTTAGATGGGAGCTTAGTGTTTAGCAGCACAAAATGAACGTCTTGCTGGCAATTGCTACATTTGAAAAAACACTGATTTAAAGACTTGATAAATGAGACAATTGTTAAAAAAGAACCGTTTACTACCAGGAGATTAAAAATGCAATATGTATTAGAGTCTTTGTATATGACAGCACAGCTGTTATTCTGGCAAGAAATCAAGATTCAGAAAGAAATCTTGAGTGAGAATGGGATGTGAGATGTGCCACCTTGTATTAGCATCTGTATCTATTCCAGTTTTTTTTTTCTCTGTAGCTTGCTCTTACTTCAGTCCATCTATTTAGTATGCCATTGCAAGTATCAAACCTTCCTCCTACCTATCTGCTTAGGCAAGCTTTACAGTGACAACATGTATATGTAGTTCAGAAAATGCTTTACAGTGAACCTTTCTGCTTGGTTAAAGGTTCAAAACTAAAAGTCCACACAAAGAGCAAGCACCACCAATGTTCTGCTGCTACAGTTTACTACAAGATTCACTCTGTTATGTCAAGAGATTTAAACCAAAGTCACCAGGAATGAGCTCAAAAAAACCCAGCGGGAAATATGCAAAAACCCAAAATTAGTGCCAAACCCTATCTCTATGAGAGATTAATCTTGCAATGTTTTTCTCTGTTTTTGAAGGCTTATAGGCAAACTGTTGCTGAAAAAAAAGTAGAAACAAAGCGTAGAAACATGCAAGGTTTATCCTATTAGTGAGGCTGGCCAATTATGATGGGAAAATGTCAGTATAGGTGATCTGACTACTGGACAAGCAGCTTCTATGTTGCAGATGATTTCTGCTGTTTCCACTGTGTTGTAGGGTCATATTGCAGGATTGTGAATTGAAGCACCACACTCAGCATGGAAATAGCCAACGTTGTTCCGGGGCTCATACAAATAATACCTTTATTGGGACTTACTAAGGGAGAACATGTATCAGAACTGTGATGATTTAACATTAGATACGGTTTTGTCCAGTGTGTAAGAATGCATACAGCTCATCAGCAGATGCGTTGCCAGCCAAATCAGCTGCTGATGAGCTCTATGCATTCTCAGACATTGCACAAAATAGTAGGTGCTTTAATTCACAATACTACAAATTGCTGAAAAAATGGGTAGATGTAGGGGACATGTACCAATACAAAAAAGAGAGGTCAGTGAGTGTGCAGCCCCTTCTTTCTGTATCAAACAAAGCTATATGTCTTTCAATATTGAGAGGGTACCTTGCAAGCAGGGGCGCAACTAGAAATAACAGGGCCCCATAGCAAAATTTTGCCCTGTGATCCCTAGTTATACCCCTTGCAGAGCCCACTTGAGATCCCACACAGCCTACCTGAGGCTGACCCTGCAGAGCCCACCATAGAACCTCTATGGTGGGCTCTGCAGGGTCACCCTCAGGTGGGCTGGTTGCACTCCTTACCTGTCGGCCTCCTCTTCCTCCACGCTCGCTGATGGGCCCCACCTCCTCCTCCCTCACCGATCCTGCCTCCTTCTCCATCACCAGCCCAGCCTCCTCCCCTGCTGTCGACCACGGGCCCCGCCTCCTCCTCCCCTGCCGGGTCTGGCCTCTTCCACCGCCGCTGCTGGCTCTCATTGACTCAGGAGTGGCTCTGGAGCCAAACGTGCTGCTGCACAGATTACGGTCAGTGATCTGAACAGCTGCACATTCTTCTTCAGAGCTGCCAGTGAAATCCACCAGCAGAGGATGCCATGGCTACCCAGGCGGTCTGCTCGGCATCTGGCCGGGCCCCCCTGTGCCCCACTGTGCCCCGGGCGCCATAGCGGCCGCCTGGGTCGCTATGGCGATTGTTACATTACTGCTTGCAAGGGGAAGCCTCAACCCCCCCCCCTTACAAGGCACTGTGTCCCTATGTTGAGGGACAACAGCCTTAGTGTCTCCCAAAAGGATGTGGGAGTTTGTGGGGGGACATAAGTACATGTCATTACACATCCCCCCAAAAGTTATATGTAAATAAAAACATCAAGCTAAGTTGAAAGCTCCATAAATAACAAAAGAAAAGAATTAAAATGTAAATTATGTCCCCAATGTACATTAATTTGTAATCATGGTTTCCAGGAACCCATTATTGCCCAGTGCTTGAAATCCTTGCCAATCACATTGACTCACCACCTGCTAATGTTTCCCAGCCACCATGTCAACCTGCAGCCTAATAATGACATATCTGTCAGTCAGGCTGCTAGAATGTAAACAAACAGCTTGATACCTTTGGTGACATCATTAACGATATATGGTCAGGTCTATTTTTGGTCAATAATGCATTGCAAGGGATTCCGAGCTGTTTGTTTACATCCTAGCTGTTTGACAATTCACCTGCCAAATCCCACTAGAATGCTGGCATATAAACAATTAGAGTCAGATTGGTTGGCAGTTCAGTAATCTGTAAACGTACTATATTTGAGTTGACCCAAATCTCATCCCTAAAATTCTCCATAACCTTTAGTTTGTCACTTAGGGCTCACTCACACCTGTGCTTTTTTTCTCCGTATTTCAACAGATGTACACATACTGTATATGCAGCACATTGACATGTATTAGCCATGTAGTTATTTTTTTGAATTTGTTGGCATGCAGTTTAAGGAGTTTGGGAAAGGGCTGCCAACCTAGGTTAATGCATTTGATGCATGTACTTGAAAATGGGATGGGATGGGATGGAAGCACATAAGTTAGAATCCAGCCTAAAGATAGAAAACCTTTGCTAATATAAAATATTGGTGCTGCCACTTATCACTTAAGACACTAGAGCAAATTCTCAATGACCTGGAACAATTAGGCAGATCAGGACCTTCACTCTGACCTCACTTCCTGTATAATTGTTCCAGGTCAGGCAATCTATCACATCCTGAGACATTCAAGGTTAGCAAAGGCAGCTTATGTGTTTCTATTGGTATTGGTTTTTTTTGGTTAAAAAGTAAAAGTACTTTTTCTTCCTTTTCCCTTTTTACTCTGCAGCACATCATCTTGTCTTACATGTGACAGATTTGATTCAAACTGTTTTTCAAGTTCCTTCAAAGTACCGTGGA
>NW_017307576.1:132746-151701 GCF_000935625.1 Nanorana parkeri
TGTGGTATTTGAGTTTCTAAAGAAAGTTGTATCTAGTTTTGTACCTGCTGTAAACTGTCACCTTCTCTTCAAGGCTGAAGGAATGTACTTTAAAGTAAATAGAACATTAATCTCCTTCAAAAGAGAAAGCAGTAAGTAATGAGAAAGTAAGTGAATGTCTGTGTGTACATAATGCTTTATTAGGTGATGCATGTAATGCACTTTAAGTGTCAGATTGGCGCATTTTTATTAAGTAATAGATTATAAAATCTGCATTGGCCCACCACTTGTTTGGCTGAGGTCATTCTGGCATTTGGCTGCTGTTCATAAAGTATACTTTAAAAGTTTTGGCAGTGTTTGTGCATTTTTTAAACATACATTTCAATCTGGGAACTGTCTTTGTAAATAAACGGTGAGCCCCTCCACATTTTTGCTATAGTTCCACACTTTGTTTTGTATGCTTTATCACGATGACATGATGAATTTAAAGAAATACTTGGTTGGGCAATATTTAGTTGTATTTGTTTGATATAGATTCATTATTGAAAAAAAGCTTGAACGTTTATTACTACTTTAACATATGTTTATAGAATTAGTATCTAACTGTATCTGATCCTGGCTCCTGCGGCCGTTAGCATTTGCCTCTTCTCCGCTCCAGCTATGCACTGTCCCTGGGCATCCTCACGTCTATTGCAAGTCAATGGACCAGCATAAGGTGTGATGCCATTAGAGTTCCTTAAGCTGGCCATACATCTATAGATTTTATGTAGATGTTTTATCTATCAGCCTATGGCCAGATGGAAAAAGTGCAACAAATTCCTCCATCTACGCTAAACTGTGTGGATGGAGGAATCTCCCGCTGGGCCAAGCTTCAGTCAGCCCCACTGGCTGTCAAAATCTTGCCAGTCGGCCCCACTGGCTGCCAAAATATGTGAACAATCTGATTGGATGTAGGCATTGTTCAGGTATTTTGAGAGCCAGAAGGGCTGATTAGCAAGATACTGAAGCTTGGCTCAGCGAGAGATTCCTCCATCCACACAGTTTAGTGTAGATGGAGGAATCTGATGCACTTTTTCATCTGACCATAGGCCGATAGAAAAAAATCTATAGAAAATCTATAGGTGTTTGGCCATCTATAGACTGCCACAGAAGAGGCCGTGGGGACTCATCTAGCAGCCCAGAAGAAGGTAAGTAATGCTTCTTTATCCAAGCCCCTAGACCAAAATTAGCACTTATCCCTTGCAGTGCAGGGGTAGCCCCACTGCAAGGGTAAGTTTTTTTATTTGACCAGTGTTCTTCTTTAAGCTAAATAATACAAAATAATATAAAACATGGGCAAAATGTATCATTAATAATAAAACACACACATATATATCTATCTATATATAGATAGATAGATAGATAGATAGATAGATAGATAGATAGATATTTATATCCATACATACATACAACAACACTTAGTGCTCCCCTACTCCTCTTCCTCCACATTGTGCCTTTAGAGAATTTGCTTCATACACAGAATCCTACAAAACTTTGTGTTGCTAACTTACAACAGACAGCTATTTAAGACGTCCTTGTAGGTTTTACTTCACTTTGACATCTGCAATTACTAAACGTTGTCCTGGGAAGCTGCACAGGAAAGGTTGCAGACAGCAAGTTTTCACCCAGAGGTTTCCCCCCCCCCCCTCTTTTATTTAGTAGGAATGGCAGAGCGGGGTCATGGAAGTATGATTCAGCTGAAAGAGAAGCTTGTACACAAGTCAGTCTATTCTGAGGCCCCCCTCTGGAGATTCTTAGGTCATTCATTTTATTTCTGCCTGGGTGACAGCTTGTGTGTGGGATTCTATCAGCTGTGTTGCTATGCACTCAGCTGAATTCTGCACCAGAAGCCCTTTCAATCACTTCCCCTCCTTGGCTTGTTTGCTAATGTACAGCCTATTATATTTTTGTAGCATTAACATGTATTTCAACATTTTAGCCTTTTACCTGTGCTGCTGTGCCAATCACCAAAAATTGCTAAGTATTCATGTAGACTACATGAAAATAATAATACTTACTTCACATTTCCTCTTATGACTTTTCACTTTAAAATGTACATATATATTTTCTAAACTGAAGTGTTTGGTTACACTCTCAATTACATTATACTTTTATAGCAGGACTTGGTTTTCAAATATTTACTAAAATATTATTTAAACAGCGCTGAACGCTGAAAATGCAAACAGCTAAAATCAAAGTTGAAACAGATATATGGACTGTCTTCCCAGCCAAAATATTTGAATACTGTTTAGCTAGTTTTGTTATCCAGGGACCACTGTCAGACAGTACAAGCAGATCCAGCACTGTTTTGGACCACCTTGCAGCCTGCTATTCAGTACTCGAATAGAGTTTAGAGCAGAAGTCAAACCCAGCTATTGTTGGGAAAAGAAGGAGCAGGAGTACACTCATATGATCTACATCCTACTCTCCTGTTAAAAAGGATTCTAGTGCTAGACTGACAGCACTGTACAATGCTACAGTACCTGATCAAGAGTTGATCTTCCCTTGCTTGGTCTGGTGTGCAGGGGATTACAGTAGGCCAATATCAAGATCAAGATGAAATCAAATACTTTTTTCTTGCTCTACATGAAAGCACATGCTAAGTGTGTATGGAGCTAATCTTTTTTGAAGGTTGGAAATGTCTCTATTAATTTGTGTCAGCTGCCTGAACTGTCATCATTTAGCTTACACTTAGCAGATATAGTGGGTAAATCTCTGTTAAGGGGAGCATGACCTTTTTATTTTTACTTCAAACTGAAATGTGTTTTATTAGGCAGTAAGAAACCTGGAAAACATGTGAATCGAAGGCTAAAGTGTCACCTGCTGGCTGAAAAGAAAAATACAAGATATTAATGTGTTAATATGTTAGTCTGAACAAAAAAAGATGATAGAAATGTGTACTAGGTAATATGTTTTTGGTCATAATAAGGAAAATAATCAACAATAAATTAATTCTACCTTGCTTTATCTTTGCTGAATTTATTGTTTGAACAGACAAGGTCACTATTAGAAAATCTACGGCAACATTAGGCATAAGAACTACAGGAGGAAATCAGGGGATGGGCCCTTTATAGACAGCCTATATATGCTACTATGTGTGTGTGCGTGTGTGTGTATATTATTAGGGATGTCCCAATATCGATACTAGTATCTGTATCGAGGCCGATACAGGACATTTTCACGAGTAAAGGGCCGATACCTTTAAATTTTTTAATGAGTTGGCTGCCTGAGGTCTCGTGCTTGCTGGGGACCACAGGCAGCCTGCTATGGACCTCAGACAGCTGTAGTTGACAGTGCCGGTCTGGCCATACATTGCCTCCTCCTACTTCCTGGGGCTGGGACAGCAAAGGACAGCCCCACACCTGCCTGTACAGCACTGGAGCCAGGCACGAGCCCGGATCCCACCTGTTCAGCCTTGCACACACCTGTTCAGCCCAGCACCCACCTGCAGAGTCCTGGAGAGACTCAAACACAGCCCTAGTGAGTCCCAAACACAGCCCTGGTGAGATTTGCATATAACCCTGGTGAGACCTGCACACAGCCCTATTGAGACCGGCATGCAGCCCTGCTGAGACACAAACACAGCCCTAGTGAGATTTGCATTCAACCCTGGTGAGACCCAAACTCAGCCTTGGTGAGAACTATACACAGCCCTGGTGAGACCCAAATGCAGCCCTGGAGAGATCTGCACGCAGCCCTGATGAGACCCGAATGCAACCCTAGTGATATCTGCATGCAGCCCTGGTGAGATCTGCATGGAGCCCTAGTGAGACCACACACAGCCCTGGTGAGATCTGCTAGAAGTCCTGGTGAGACCGCACACAGCCCTGTATAATTGCTTAACATGGATTAATAAGATCCGTAGCCCTCTAATGCTGGTTGCCGTTCTCCATTGCTGATACGAATGGTATTTTTATTGACCAGCCTATATATGATTGGCCATGCTGGTAGTGGAAAAGCCAATACCCAATACATTTCAGGGATGATTTCTCAGCTTCACCACAGAAATGGTTACCAAGAGACAGCTTGCACCTTTTTCATAAGTCACCTTAGCCGTAAAAAAGAAAGGAGCATAGATGGCTGTAGGCTCAGATGTAAAATCATAGGTAGGCTTTGATAAAAACTTTTGGGTCATGCAAAGAAACACGCAGAGAACAAACTATCTATGCAACCTTGTATATTTTTATGGGAACCTGCTTTGTTTACTGGGAGCAGGATATATCATCTACAGCTGTACTGCTTGACAGAGTACCTTTCTATATGTGGGTATTGCTATCTCTTTTCAAGGGCATTTATCAGGCTGTTTGTTTTATCTAGTCTTTATAGCTCAAGATGGGCATATTAAAGCAACTGACATTTTTTTCTTCCTCGTCCTTTATAGTCTTCATAGAAGCCCCTTGTTCTTCTGCGGTTCACAGCTATGTCAAACATTGAATGTAGGAATCAAACTCTCACACTTTGATCATTCTCACACTTTCTTTGATTAAGGTTTTCAGAGTATGCAGCCTAGCAGCAGGGGACAGGTTGATCTCTGTTGCATCTAATTGTCAAATGCAAGGATAGAAAATGGTGTTTAGAGACCGTTTGAGATCAATCGGCTCTTTCTATGTTCAAGATTCAAAACAGAGCCATGAATAGACACTGTAAGTTTAACATTGAAACAGTTTTTTTTTAAAGGTTCTAATGAATCTCACAAGCACATTTAAATAATTACTCTGTACCCTGGGAGGATCTAAATCTATACTTTCTTTTTCACTCATTCAACCGATATGGGACACATTTAGCAGACGTTTTGTGTTCTTCTTTTCTTTTTCTTTTTTTTAAATATGGCCCAAATAAATTATTTGTTGTATGTCACCTAGGATCACAGTATAGGATATACTATATAACGATGTGTATTTGAAATGTAAAGTCTGTTTCTGCCTCTACAACTATGTAAGATAACCATTCTTATTCAGTAGATGAATATGAAGGCCAATGATGATGACCAAAGTGCATCAAACAACTCCTAACAACTAATTATATATAAAGACAGCATGTCAGCTATTGTAATGTTGAATTTCATGGCAAACAGCTGAATATAGAGTTAAAAAGCATAGCTGGCAACTGTGTTACTTCCAAAGGGATTCAAATGCTCTGGAACCCATATATATATAGCCTACTTGCTTCTGGACACCACAGATAGGAAAAGGGCATCCACTACAGTTGCAGAACTACAGCAGGATAATTACCCGACACAGAGTAGAGCTTTAGTGTGTTTAAAACAGTAGAATCTCTGCAACAAGGGAAGTCAGATCATGTGGCCAGATTGTGGAAGAGTTTTTCATGGTACTTTCACAGCATATGGTTGTAAAGGTTTTTAATAGGGATGCACCAATGTTTTTTTCAGTATCGACTATGAGTACCGATATTTTTTTCGGTACTCGTCAATACCAAATACCGATACCAGAAGTCCCATTAACGAATCCAGGCAGCATGTAATAACTCGACATCTGGCTCCTGATTAGCTGGAAAGTCAAGCGGCTTGTGAAGACTCGCCACCTGGCTTCCCGATTAGCATAGAAGCCGTCTCCATTATCCCTCATCACCAAGTGATAAAGAAGCACGAAGCCGGCTTTCTGGCAAATCAGGAAGCCGAGTGCTGTGTAGTGACTTGTTGCCCGACTTCCTGTTTGATCGAAGCTGGCTGATCAAGAAGCTGGGCAACGAGCCATTACACGGAGCCCGGCTTACTGATTGGCCGTGCAGCCAGCTCCATGCTCATGAGGGAGCATGGAACCAGCTGCATGGCCAATCAGGAAGCCGAGCAGCGTGTAATGACTCGCTACCTGGCTTCCTGATACCGGAAGCTCAGGTATCGGGCTAGGCATCAGAGCATTTGGGCGAGTACGAGTACTTGCTCAAATACTTGGCATTTGGCACCGATATATAGTACTAGTATCGGTGCATCCCTAGTTTTTAATGCGCGTGCCACTGTTTTCTTTACTTAAATATATCTTCTATTTTTTTGCCCTACTTAAAAGATAATATTCCTCCTTGAGTTTTGTGGCCTAGCTCAGGTAGCAGTCTGGACTTTGGATGTTCCAGTTTATTATATATGGTCATTGGGTATATCCACCTACAGTAACATCAGAGACAAGGTGCTGCAAGACGTTTAGGAAGGGTTGTTAGTGGAACCTGATGAAAGAGATGCTGCCTTTCTTTTATACAGAGCTAGATCACAGTTCAGATTCTGAAACACAGACAGATTAAGAAATTAAAATTAAAAAATAACTTTAAAAGTCTATATCATAGCATCACAAAATATAATTACAAAATCCATGGTCTAGTTAAAAAAAAAATAATAAAATAATAAGGACACAATTAGGCTTTCAATAAAAATACTTAATGGCATGCCAATATTATTCAATTTTGATCAGTTTAAACGTGTAAATTATACAAATACAATATTTAGCACAGTATGCACCATGCATGGCCCTTGTCTCTGTCTCAGTGTGCAACCTAATTTTTCATTTCCTTAACATACAGAGTCAGAAAAGCTAAATTGCCATGTTTTATTCCATGGAAAACAACATCTAAATAATGGACTTTGTTCATAGGAGAAAATATTAAATATTTTATTCTACCTGACTGGACCTAACTCTGTCTATTTTGCACATCTTTCTGTCTCTTAGAATTTTCTTTTTCTAGCAAGTGACTTATAAATAAACCTTAAGAGACAAGAGCAACAGAGTATACAATATTGATTACTGTATCTAAGTTCAGTATTTGATTGCACATTAAGTGTATATATTTTTAGGTGCCGTTTTAAAATCCATTCATTAAATCCGGCCAAGTGTCTACCTTGCAGAGCTGACAAATGATGTACAGAAGATTTTAACTAAAGCAGCATGCAAACTAGCTCATGAATATGATAATATTGTTGAATTTCAACCTTAGTCATTTTCAGTAGCTCATTAGTCCATATTTAAATATAGCCGGTACCTTAATAAACACTTGGAATTCTGAAACAATGTGTTGACTCTAATATATTACTTTTTAATACATAAGCATGTTTCTGTGAGTTAAGTTCTGTTTGGGTACAATTTATATTATAAATTGACTGGAAGTCAAGTAAAGTAGTAATATGTTGACTATATTTTAATATGCTGGATGGCTTGTACTGCATTTTCCATCTTACCTGCGAGGCTGTATTACTAAAGACCCTTGTGGGCCAATGCCTAAGAATTTGTGTTCATATGCAACACAAAGCAGCATAAAATATGCATTTGTTTGACTTTTGAAATGTTTGTTCAAAATCTCAGATCCAACTGAGCTACTATACTTCAAACAGATGGTGTAAGTTTAAAGAAAGCTATCCAAAGCTGGAACAAATGGTTTGCGCTGTATTCCATTGTATTTATTCCCTTTGCTTCCTGTTCCAATGACAACCATAAAAAGGTTGGATTTCCCATCAATTTTTGTTCTGGTGACAATGCCCATTGTACAAATAGTGATGGTTAATCTCCCTAGCAAAATCACAGACAGCATTAAAAACATAAGACAAAAGTAGAAAACGCAGCGCCACGACCTAGCACAATGACCAAGGTGGGATGAGGCGGGGAGTGTGTGGTATTGAACTCACCTGTTGGTGGGTGAGCACTCGCTTCAACATGCACATGAGGAGGAGAGTGTGGTGTGGTGGTGTAGGGCGATAGGGTCGTATGTATGACGGGGCAACTCTCTTAATTTTTCATTAAAAACATAAGAGGGGTTCCAACACTTCAACAATCTATCCAAACCTAAAAAAATATGGCTTCAGGTGGATTTTAACATGCAAAGCGTGTATAAAATTACTTTCATTAGACGTAATCCATTGGTCACTGCAGCCTATAAACATTCCAATATGATAAGCTTTATCTACTGAATCTACATCAGTTTCCAGCAATTTGACCTGTGTCTGTGTTTGTATCCAATGTAACTGTAAACAAGCATTTCCTCAACACCAGTGGAGGATGTTGTTTAGAGAAGGGAGACCTGCTTGGCATTGAGCTGCATTAGTAACCCATCTCTCAGGAGAAGATTTTTTTTCTTAAAACAGGGATGATCCTGGATGTTCATCTTTTCCCTATTACTGACTTATCATGCCTTGTTGCACACTGTGTGGAGATGACCAACTTGGTAGAGGCAGAGTTTTGCTTCATCTGTCCAGGGGTGAGCGAACCAGACAAAGTTTGGTGTTAACTTGAGGTGTGTCAAACTCAGCAAAATGTCTGCTAACCCCAAACATAGATCTGAAGCTCAATACAGTCTATGGGAACTAAATCCTCTGAACCTGAAGCCCATCCCTACTCATGTCAGAGCTGCCTCCTTAACTATTGGTGATCTGATGACTATTGAAACAATAAGAAGCAAAGAAAGAGTTTCAGATATCACATGTCCACATAAAGAATAACACAGAAACAATGAGAGGGTTGCCAGAATGTCCTCAGATACAGGAGAACTATGAGCAGCACTGCAATTACATCACAAAATCTCCCTCCAAAGCAGTCAAAGGCAAAGTTCCTTTCACAGATAAGCAGTCAGAGGCAAAGTTCCTCTTACCATGCAGATATACAGCTATGAGGCTTTAGACAAAGACTGCCTAGGCACAGGAAGTGCTCTGTTCCGAATTTAGGAGTAAATCCAGACAATTTTTTTTAAGAGCCAGTGGACGTGCATCCTAAAACACACTTCCCCCTGTGAACAAAAAAAGAGAACCGTGAAATCACAGCACACAAAAACGTGCACAAGGGTGCTTGGTCCTTCATAAAGAAGGGACCTTGATTCCCGACCCCCCGGGGCGCAAGCCTCCTGACAGGGGTTGAGACTGTTGGTCCACCAACCCGGAGGCTGGTGGACCCCAATCCTTCGGGGGCCTGCCGGAACAGGTCCCACACAGTACTAGGTAGGGGGATATCCCGAAGAGAACCCCCCCCCCTGGTTTGGGAGGAGACAGAGAACCCTGTATAAGGGCACAGAATCTCCTCCCCACATCAAGAAAAGGCCCCGAAGGAACCTGCACCTGCTGCATCTGTGGGTCAAAACGCTTTTTTTTTAAAAGCCAATCGTGCCTCGTGCATTAAGTGTAATAAATGATACTAAAGTGCCAGTGCACCACGCTGACAGGCCTTAGGGGCCGGAGTGCCAAAATATTGCCCCGGACTAGCCATAAGGCCTGTCTAAGAGGCGATGTGCAGAAACTGCAAGGAGGTGTGTGACCAAGTGCATCAGTGAGTCAATGTGGGGTCCCACATCCAAGTGACTTTCTGAGCACTCCTGGGACGCCACCCCCAGGGGGCACAACACCACGGGCTCTGCCGCTTCCCAACCCTCCAGCCTCGACCAAGCTTCGTACCCATTCCCATCAGAAGGTAGTGCTGTCCGGGATCCATCCCTACCACCGGTGACAAGCCCAGCATAACTGGGCCAGAATCTAACCAGGAGGGACTGTACCACATCTGACACCCACCAATTACGCCGGTAAATACTAAGCCACCACCCTTCTTCCTTGAAAAGGAGTGGTGTCGTTCTTCCACCGACAACTGATAAGAACAGATACTACAGTTGATCTTAGCCAAAAGGCCGAGAAGCGATACATTTTTAGAAGGTACTGCTTAGGCACAAATAACATTTCTAGACAGGCCCTATAAAATAGTAAGAGTTTGGACACCCCTCTTCTAATTGAAGCAGACCTGAACTCAAAAAGTGGAGATTTGCTAAGTAAGAGGTAATATGGGTAATTCTGTCCAGTTGTGTGACTTTATTGTGCATGCCCTGGCTGCTAAGACACCATACTGCCTGTTGCTTGTTTGAGGGAGAAGCCTTGAGGCAGTGCCATCTGCTGTGGACCCTCAAGCAAGGTATACATTCCCTGTGCCTCTGGTTACCTGTAGTAGCAAAATTAATGTTTATAATACACTATATTAGATACACGAATACTTTTTTGTGAACTGGAGATAATTGTGGACCATGACACTGCAAGTAGCGTCATCTGGATATTCTGTTTTAAAGCCATGTTGGCTTCTATAGCTGTAGTAGAAGAATGAGTTGTTGGCTATTGCATCCACTCAAAATTCTCTTTAACTGTAAGGTAAAACCTTAATGGCAGCTACATGCAACAACTCCAGTTCTGTGCTCATTTCCCTTTCTCTGGTAGTAATGAATCAAATCCTTTGCAAATAGGGATAAAATACACTGTCTACTTCACTGTACATTAACTGACTTTTTTTCGCCAACAATATACTGTGCTGTTTTTATTTACAGTGTTGTGTGAACCTCTATTCTCTGGGTTTGTGCAGATGTTGTGCAGCTGTATAGAAAATAACTGGTGAATCATGACAAATTCTATAAATGTCTACAGGCATGTTTCTCTGCTACCGTGATATCAAATAAGAAAGTATTTTCATGAATGCATTTTCCAGCAATAAACAATTTGCATCTGTAATGGACTAAAGTGAATGCCGGATGTGTGAGCTAATGTTATATTCCTACAGGTGTCAAAGTGTTCTATATATTATGCATGTTGAGTGAGGCAGAACAAAAACACAAAGATGGAAGAAGAAGTAATATAATTTATAGCTAAGCAGTTTTTTTTTTTACTTTATTGCAGTGTTTTAGCTAACTGCATGATTACTGCAGGTGGGATCGTACAACTGCAGGGCTGAAGAGTCCTCTTGTATGTTGTACATTTTACAGTGTAAGCTGTTTCTATATGCAGAGAATCATTGTGTTACTTCATTACATTTTATTTCAATCTTTCTAGGTACAATAAACTATAAAAATAAAGGGATCCCAATACATTAAAATATAAAGAGGTGGGCTATTCAACTGCTGGCCCTTAGGCCAGTAAGAGATTTAACTATTTGCTGGCAATCACCTGAATAGACTGCAGTTGCATGGGAGATTTTTACTGTCCTGCTAATAAAATTGCTAGCAATTTATTTCCTATGTATAGCAAATGACCAAAAAACAAATAGAACAAATGTCTGCCTATGGAGCAGGATACACAAATAGCATGTAGTAGTGATCAATGCTGCATGGGATATTAATGTGCAATTGTTCACTACAAAATGCTACTTGTGTAGCTTACTCCACAGTGAGCTATTTGTTTTACGTGTTTAGAGATTATTTGCTACAGCTAGCAGTTATATTGGTAGCACTTTTAGTAGCAGGATGAAGTCTCCTGTGTAGCTCCAGTCTATCCAGTCAATGGCCAGCAAATAGTTACATCTCTTAACAGCAATCAGCCATAGCCTTTTGGGTGGAATATAGGACAGATTTGAGGGAAAACTCAGTCAGTTTTATATATATAGTCATTTTTCAAATGTCATTTATATCAGGTTCCTGATCATCATCATCAGCTATGAAAACCATACACAAGCAAAAAATAAGATGTATCTTATTCTTAGTTCTAATGTGTGATCATTTTCCTTTTAGACTAGATCTTTGTTTAAATGGTCATGTGGTCCTAATGTCATGTTCAGCACAAACGTTTAGGGCTGTGAAATCACCATGTTTTTAATGTGCCAGCGTTGTGAGTATTTATGGGTTACGTTGGTGTTAGCGTCAAGGATTAGGGGTTTAGTACAGTTTTTAGGGTTGATTTAGATAGGTAAGGTTTCCGGGGTGAGGAATAAAAGCTAAGGGCTCAATATAGATATTATGCTAAGCATTGAAAGAGAGTTAAAGTCATAGTAAAGCTTCCTTTTTTAAAATATTTGCTATAAGGAGGGCCCACCTTTGCCTTAGGCTGTTGTTGTTTTTCTTTAAAAAATTTAAATTCCTAATTTTCAAGTGGGTCCCTGCACGGGTGCCTCCATTGGCTAATGGAGGCACCCGTGCATGCTCGTTCCGCGCTGTGCCCACAAGTGGCTGTGTGCATCCATAGACACACACAGTCCTGTGGCAGGCCATACCCCCTTCTCTCCGCACAACAGTTTGACCATCAAGTAGAATTAGCCAAAGCATTTTAAAACACCCCCCGCACCGCTAACCACCACCACTTAATCACTATATAATGATAAAGATGTAATACTCACACAGGTTCAGCATCCTGTTGCACCTGCAAACATTTAAAATAAACATAGGATCTATTTTTCTTGCCCAAGTATTTGTAATTGTGTTCAGCCTATTCTGTGATCCAGGCACCCCTGCCAGACAGCATAGCCATCTCAGTGACCCCACTGACCTACCTATAGCCTGTGACCAGACAATAAAAGAGAAGCAATGCACTGATGAAGACGAGGCAATAACTCAATTGATTATTAGTATTTTTTTACAATCCTTCTGACAAAACTCAAACATTTTGTTTTCAAAAGTCATTGTAATGTTTACAAGGGAACTAAATTTTCCCATGCCAATAAAGGAAACGAGAACACTTTTTAAAAGTCTTGTACAAGTATGAGGAATCAAAGACCAATAATATGAAGGATTTACCCCACAACCAGACTGTGGGAAACACTTGTCTTAGTTTATTAAATAACATCATGTTGAACTCTTATGCTTTTCACGTATAACCTTTAAAAAAGTGCTTCTAAGCAAACATAAGTTGTGAAATCTGTGCCATTTCATAGACTAAGAAAAATGTTTACTTTATATTCTTGGTGTTTATTTGCTAGTGCCAACACCCAGTCATATTGTATGGGTGTGGGAGCTGGGATCCACTTTGAACCTTTGATAGTTGTCTGCATAAGGAAACAACATAAATAACAAATATAATTTGTAAGTGTATTTTATTATCAAGCCTTGCATTTTCATAATTAAAAAGAAAGGCAGGATCAGGCTTAAAAAATAAGTAAACCTGAAACTTATGTGATGTGTAAACATATTGCTTTTCCACAGTAGATCAAAGACACTATAATTTGAAGCGTTCAACTCATGTAGATCACATGTAATTATATGTTACAAGCCATTAATGTAACTACTTATGCTAATACAAATTCCACTAAGACCACAGTGTGTTGATTTTTGGCTTCATAACTACTGCAATAGATACTGTTCCCTCTTATCTTCAATCTGTAATTAAACAATATCAGCCAAGTCAGAGTTTATGCTTGTCTACTAAGAAGCTTTCATCACTACCTGGCAGTCACTCACTTCTGGATTAAATCCTTCACCTCTCTGGCCCCATTTATATGGAACAGGCTCCGTTAAAGTAGAAAAAAAGACAATGCAGAAGCAACAACTTTATTTTTATATTTAACAACGTTTGAAAAAATTGTATTTGGTATTAAAGTTTCTATAGTTAATTAAAGCGCTTTTTTTTGTTATAATGAACGGTATATCGTGTTTTACTGATGTAGCAAAAAAGGTCAATGCATTAAAAGGGAACTATGGGGTACGTGTTTTTCCCAATAGTTCTTTTAAGGATCACGGGAGGACATATACTAGCTTCTTCCCGTGACCCAAAGCTCAGTATATAGCGACCTACAGCTCGCAGTATACTGAGATTGCCACAGCCGGGATGGATCCCAACATTACTGTCAAGATCCACCCAGCTGTGTGAGTGACAGCTGCCTCTGCCTATCTAGAGGCAGAGCCAGCTGTACCTGCCCCCTCCCTGTCTGTTCCTCCAGTCAGCGCCGGAGGATCGGAGTGGGGAGGGGGAGGATCGGAGCGTGGAGGGCGGGGAATCCCTGCAGGGAGCCATGACTGGCAGTCGCTGCTCTTTTCAGGGAGATGATCAAGAAGTGAGCGAGCGATGGTATGCGTTCGCTCACTTCCGGATCTATTGAGTCGACGTTTGACAGTTTAATTGTCACACGTCAGCTCGATATATGAGGTTGAGTGATTTTCACTCACCTCATAGTTCACCTTTAACAAACTTGATCATGCTTTCATATATCCTAACCTTGCATATATATTTAATGATCATAAACCTTAGGTGTAATCTGTAGTAGAGTAGGACAGCTAGAGCTAGTTAGGCTGGCCAAGGGAATGCACATGGTCAGAACGCTTGTTGAAAACTGAGATGCATAGCGGATGACTCAATGCAATGCAAGCTGTATTTTCATTTTTTTAAAGGACCATTTTGAACTTTCAAACGTCTAATACCGTCTCTCAAATGACTTCCCATTATTTAAGTCCATTTTCTTGTCTAGCTTGTAATAATGTAAGCAATGAGGGTAAATTATGGTCTGTCTTGCCACTTAGTTTGCCATGGCAGTCCCCTTGTGCTCTTGACGAGAGATGTGACTCACTTATGGACAGGGTGACAACCAGCTGAATTTTATATGCTGCAACTGTAACATAAACAAAATCCATATCTGACAGAAGCTGCAGAAAGACAGTGAACAGTTTTACAGAAGTATAGAGTGCAGAAGTCCCTGGCAGATTTTACAAGGCCCAACAGTATTTTGAGCACCACAGGAAAAAGAGAATTGGGGCCCACTCTGTAAGTCACTAACTCATACTTCATCCCAGAATACCAAGGCTTTGGAGAACCTAATTTTAGCAATTTAAGAGTGTCAGGTGATCTTAATAACCTAAAAGTGTTATTTTCAGAACCTTAGCAACACTTTGGGGTGTCACTTTCAGGTTTTAGCCGCACAGCGCTACATTTTGATAAATGCCTGCACTCTGCAACATCTACCTGTAATCTTCTCTAGTTTCTCTTTCACTGTCAGCACAAAAACACCTGCTTTAGGACCTGTTTGGGCCAATCAAGCTATGTGGACAGACAGTTGATCACCACAGGCATACTCTCCTAATCATAAAGGCATATGCGTGTGCAGCGCAAACGCACACACTATATATATATATATATACATATATACACATACATATATATGTGTGTGTATATATACACATATATATAGATCTATATATGTCAATGCATGGTACTGCAATGTCATGCATTGTGATTGAAAAAAAGTGCATGCAACTGAATAGCAAGACAGACTTTAGCTAGGTGGTACATATCAGACACATACATGAAGCAAAAATGAAGACTTCTTCTGAATTGGGGTCCTCTGGAATCAATATTCACCAGCTCCAGCTTTTATACAGTGCTATAGTTTGGACCAAAAGCAGCAATCTACAGAAGAAGGCAAACTGCAAGTACCATCACACAGCAATGAATTTCATAGAACATATAGAATAGTAGATATAAAAGCAGTATATGCCATATAGTGCTTATAGTTATACTGTTCTATATGCCATATGCAATTCATTGCTGCCTGATGGTACCTACAGTTTGTCTTCTTCTGTAGATTGCTGCTTGGGTTCAGACTTTAGCACTGTAAAAAGCTGGGCCCCTCCCCTGTGTCATACTGCCACCTCTGGGCCCTCACCTGTGTCATACTTTCACCTCTGGACCCCTCACCTGTGTCATGTTGCCACTTCTGGGCCACTCACCTGTGCCATGAGCCTGTCCACCCCTGTGTTCTCCTCGTCCTTGAAGATAATGTCTGAGTTGCAGTTTTTGGTGAGCTCCTTGATACTCTCTGAGTTGTGGGTGATTTTGCACTTGTACCTCCAGCTGGCACCCATGGTCTTCTCTGAAACATTGCCTCTATACTGCTTGTAGGTGAGTGGGGTGAGCTTGGCAGGACTTGGTGCCTCATGCCTACCCCCCAGCCTTGCACTGCCGGGCTAAGGAGCAGCAAGGTGCCACACATCGAGAGAAGCTGCATGGGGTGTCCAGACTCCCTGGTGCAGTGGCTCACAGGAGCTCCATCTGCCATAAGCATGCTACCAGCCATGTGTGCATAGGGGCAATTAGGGTGTGCCCAGGCACACCCGGCACACCCCATGTGCACACTTATACATAAAGCAGTACACCAGCCAGGGTGACCTCTACATAGTTTATAACAACCAAACTCATTCAGCCATATATTATGTATAAAGTGCAGTAGCACTCATCAAGTAATCTGAAATTGCCTCATGACTGTTCAGTCTATAGCAAAATTGATTACTGACTGTATGACATACTTTTATTCAGTCTTATATATGCAAAATAGCAAAAAGAAAATTAGGGTTGGTGTTTACAAAAAAATGGTCGAGATACCTTTTTTTTTGTAAATGGGAAAAGTGTAAGCTAATATCTGCTTGGTGGCTGTGGAAAACCTGCCAATGGCAAACTTATAATGAATGCAGTTACTGCAGCTACATCTAGGGCAATGACTGGATGGATCCTGCTGTTCTTCTTCCGTTTTAATACCATTGAAGCTCATCTGTATTGCTGCCGATGGTTCAGAAAAGAAAGATACAGAGTGGAGCCAATAGAAGATTACAGTAAGTGGCAGATGATCACATGAGAAGAGTTAAGTGGTTAGTTTGAGATCATATGACTTTTTATCTCCTGCATCTCAGCATGTCCTTCACCAGATAAAAGGGCAGGTACACAAAAACATGCATGTATGCATGCATCTTCACTACACTAATGCTAAATTCGGGAATACTTAGAACTGGTTAAATCAGAATTGCTAATGCTCTCCAAGAAACCTTGATGCAATGATGAAGTCAGAAAGTCTGTTTACCTTTATGTTAATATTATATAATCAAAGTGCAGCCATAATCAATAGACAGTTATTGGGGATATAAAGGATATTTACTTCTGTCTCTAGTAAGATAATTCTGCGCTGTACAACCTCTGAGGTGTGGGCTACAAGTGTTAAGGTTGGGACCACCTGCTCATTATATTTACAAGGATGAGGAATTGGTGTTACTACAATCAGTTCCTTGGTGTGCATTTCAAATAATTGTTTTGACCTTGACTATGAAATATATCTTTTGTCAAAGATTAAACACTTTATAGTTTTAACATAATTCAAATATAAATGCTATTGGTGCAATCCATGACATATAAAATAACATATTTGCTGTTTAGTAGTAGTTGTGGAAGAAAGAAATACATTAGTATCTATAAATCAGCAGTAATGAGCAAGAAATTCACACTTATAAGTGACTTAACTAGAGTTACATAAACAAACAATTACCCGACATGCAGAAAAGTCAAAGTAAGTAAAAACAAATGGACATATCTTATATAGGTCACAACATTTCCACAAGCAGAAATTATTTTCTGAACCAAAATATTGAATTATTGAAGAAGTCTGACGTACATAAACAAATTAAGTTGTTACAAACACATTATTCAAGGAGATCTATTTTCTATTATGATGCATTGATTTACTAGAAAAAAATGTCAGACATAAAATAACTATTATTTACTGATTTATTGAAAATTTTTTATGCGTTTCTGGGGCACGCCCCCTTCATCAGAACCAGATAGGTTCTGATGGCATCAGGTTCTGATGAAGGGGGCGTGCCCCAGAAATGCGTAAACCTGTTGTAATCATAGGGGAGGAGGATGCTGGTGAATTACATCTTTCCAGACTCTCCCTGCTAGAGGTTGCGAGTTCCCATCGAATTCTATATGCTTTTATTCCACTGAATTTTTGTAAGTACAGCCTAGAGCTGCGTGTTTTATTATCAAATTACAATTTTACACTATGGTGGCGCCCTTTTTCATTCTTTGTTTCCTAGATTAGCGGTCTATTTGACCTGTGGGAGCTGCCTGTCTCGTGTTTGCCCTATTAACCTGCGGGCCACCTTGAAATTGAAGGCGCCGGTATTCTTTCTTGCACAGTGGGGAATAGTTAGAACCCTTGACATAATGGTATTGCTTTTTTGTTACCTTTTGGATTTCCTCTCAGTCTTATCCTGTTCACAGGTGTTGCCAACAAGCATAGAGAAATCGCATCAACACAGAAAGCAATATAATTCTTTTTTATGTAGATTGGTAAGGTTTAGGAGCTCAGTCAAGTTTTTATTACTGTCTATGTTCTCATTAACAAACTTCCCCTCATTAATTTTCCAGTAATGTGTGTCACCAGGACAGAACGTGAGAGGAATTATCCCCAACAGTGCCATAACTGTCAATAAAACTGACAAGAGCTCTTATATTTCCCCTTATTATACAAAGCAAAATCAGAAGTTTTGGGTGGAGCTTCACTTTAAGTTACAATAGTTTTCCTCTGTCTTCAAAACTCTCTGTCTGCACTCATTTCTTCTTCCTTACAAATTACATATCTATGGACAACGCCAGAACCAGCAGAATTTTATTGATTTTAATTACATTTGTGAAGAACTGCAATTAATAAAACATAGTATGCAGCCTAATAAAAGTTATATGCAATTGACTCAGAAATTCATTAGGGGAGCATCTGAAATTAATGCAAATGTAAACCTACCTAGTGATTATTAGAGCAGATTAAAAATAAAAAGAATATACAAGGGCCATTCTAATGATCTGCCTGGGTTCTAAAATAATAATAAAGCCTAAATATTTAATTACTTTCTATCTATGTCAGACTCTGGAATAAGATTCTTAATGGAAAAGGAGAGAGTGTAAAACATTCAATCAAGGCCAAAGCTTTCTCCGTTTACCTCTGTGATTTCCTACTGGAAATACAGTTTTTACTCCAAAGTGTCAGAAGTAATAATGAGATTAAAATGCTGCTAAAAATAATATTATTATTATTCATTCGTGTTCATTAGGTCTATTATCAGGACCAGCTGTTGATGTTTTTTAAACAGATTTCACAGTGAACTGTGCATTATTTGCATTGGCTAATAACCCCACTTCATTATTATAATAAGTTGCTCCTAATTTGTCTCTAGATAATTAAGGTCTCTATTGATATTCATCCAATATTCTTACACTTCTTTTTACCATACAATAGTCATATACAGAACGATGCCGCAAATAGCAGCAGGGTGTCCTGCCCCTAAGCGACCAATCAGAAATGTGATTAGTACTTGGAAGACAGTGCTAAGTCTATAAATGCATTGCTACAGTACGGAATTGGCGGAATGAATGATGGATCTTATAGTGTATAGTGTGTGAATGACTGTGTTCCTTAACCACTTTCGGTCCGCAATACATCTATACAGCCGCCAGATTGTTTGTACA